>NW_028186490.1:3219535-3251076 GCF_003343005.1 Rhea americana
AGTAGCAGTGCCCATGTCTAGATAATTAATGAAGAAGCTCTGATAAACCCAGTGAGTCTGCCAGCGTCAGTTTTTTTAGTTTCGTCTCTGGACAGCTTAGCTGGATAGTTTGTACCTTATCAGGCAAAAGCAGAGATTTAAGTTGCTACTATTTGGTTGGAGGCAGCTCCTCTTCTTTTTAAAGGTCCCTTTCTCATGTTTATTAGTATTCTCTATACATAGGTCTTGAAATGCTTTTTTGTTTTCTTACGTGTAAAAGTTTTTGCCATTTTCTTTGCAGCTGTCTTACGTTTATGAGGTTGTCCTGAAACTAGAAGTTAGAAATTTGTTTTCTGAAATACTGGCACCGATCACTCCTTTCTGGTTTATGCAAAGGACTTTCATAGAATCATAGAATCGGTAAGGTTGGAAGGGACCTCTGGAGATCATCTAGTCCAACCTCCCTGCTCAGYAGGRTCACCTAGAGCATGTTAGACAGGGYTKCATCCCRGTGGGCCTTGAATATCTCCAGAGAAGGAGACTCCACAACCTCTCTGGGCAACCTGTTCCAGTGACTTTATGACCCTCTTTCTTCTTACTCRTGATTTTATGACATTAGCATGATAATTCTGCAAAGACTTCTGTGCAAATATAATATATAGAAAAGTTGTATGTTCTAGCKGCCTTCCAAAACAATTTGAGGGAGYAGCTGAGGGTCCTCAGTGCAGTAACCATCCTTGTTTGTACTGTACTGTTTGCCTATATCTATTTCTTGTTTTTTACATGTAGGTTTGAAGCAAGATTTTATTTTCTTCTCCTTTGGCTTCTTGAAAATGGAGTGCTGCTCTGTGAGGTGTGTTCAGAGACATTACTGCAGGATTTAAATAATAATACAATCAGCTCTTTTTATCTTGGAAGCATATTTGACCTCTCTGTTGACTGTGGTGGTGTTTTGAGAATCATTATTATATTGTTATAATAACACCATTGTTATCAGAACTTCGTCAGTGGCTCGAGCGTAATCACAAATATAATGACTAGTTAAGGCCTGAAGTTTAAGTTTCAGGTAATTCTTTCAGTGGGTGGCACAGTATGGTCCACTAGGTATCCACTGAGCGGAATTTGAGCATTTCTGGCTTGTGGTGTAGCTGACATATTTCTGGTGTTCATGCAAGCAAGGATCATGCGGAGTGATCATAAAGTACAATATCCAGTGAGACAGCTCTTCTGTAACAGAGCTAGAAAGAGATTGTACTCTATCCTGTATATAACTGAATAAACGTATATTCTGTCATTTTATTGTATTGCCAAATGGCCTGTCTTTCAGAAGATTTCAAACTAGCAAGAGCACTGCGAGCGTATCGCAGGGCAGTCGGCTTCTGGGTAACTTCGGGAGATTGCAACTCAAGCTACGACAGCGTTGATCAATAGCCCTAATTACTTGCTATGTTTCAGTTAGGAAATTAGTATTTTGAATACAGAGAACTCCTCCTAAGGGTGAAATTGTGAGTGGATGGAAAATTTTCAGTTTTAAAAAAGTTGATATAATAGACCTTGTGTTGTACAAATATGTTAGGGTTTGTGTTCTGTTTGTTGTTCCTGAATAGGTTTTTCCACTTAAAAATAAACCTCTCTAGAACTTTTGAAAGAACAGATTGCTTCTGTGCCCCATGCTGTATTCTTACTTTCTCACATTCATGAGCTACAGCAGTCTCCTCTTCTGCATTAGCAAGCTACRCAACAAGAGTTTTGCTGGAGTATCACGGAAGAGCATTCACTTTTTCAGAGTAAGCTTCCAGCACTTTAATTCTCAATACTTTTCCAGCCAGTATGCTAGTATATTGTGTATCTTTCGTAGCAAGTGCCTGAAAATTAAAATTGTTATTTAAGGAAGGTTTCTTGGCATAATGAATCAAAATCATCTTCAGGGACTGAAGATGCTACTGCAAATAAGTAAAGCTTTTTGACTTTGCATTAAGATTTTGACTGTGTAGTTTATACAAGACTGGGCCTGTCTTTCAAGTAGAGAAGCAGATAGAGCAGCTCAATTAACAAAAATGAGGTTAGAGTCTTTGATATTTTAATATACTAAAAGTAAGAGATAAAATCTCTGCTCAAAGAGAGGTAAATACAATTAATTAATCTAACTTGAACATATAAATACGCAGTACCTCAGCATGTGGCATGCACAGACAGTCTCTTAGATGAGATCATACCAACTTTGTGATAACTTGAGTCACTGAGAGAGCTGTTAGTTTTAGCAAGATAGCTGTCTGAAATAATCTGACAAAAACTTCTTCTGCACGTGGGTCACCAGGACACATTTGTTCATACCACTCTTACTTTAATAGGAGTATACAGTTTGTTAACAGCTAGAGGGCTCTTTTGAAAAGCTGCTGGACATCTGGCACTGGAAAATGCTGAGACTTGATTGCAAGGAATGTGGRGAAAGTCAAACAAAGATTTGATCTCCTCATGTGGAGAAAAGCTGTAATGATATAATAGATGAAAATGAGCATAAATATTGAGTGAAGGAACAATATGTGATACTGAGCTTTTTACACATTGTTCTGCCCTACTGACAGCTCTGTTGGGTTTACTTTTGAGTTAAGGTGGAAGAGGTCTGTATTTGGGGATTTATTATGCTCATTCATTTAAATGTACTAAGCAGATATGGATCAATCTATTTCTTATAGTCTGTGTTTTCTTGGTTGTGTTTATTGTAGTAACATCATTACACAATATTGACATTTCTGTATATTGAGAAAGCTATATGAAGAGAGAGATGGCTCTGTAACTCATTACATCACCCTGAATACTGTGCTGTGTGAATAATTATTTCTTTAAAAAAAATGCTATCATTCCAATATGTCACTTTCTTCTGAAGTGTTCCTCTCATAGAGAGCACTTTTCATGTTAAAATTATTTATGAAGTGTGTTTAAAAAATAAATAGAAATGATTTACAGAATGTCAGTAGATGCACCCTGGCATCCTCTGGCATAATCAAGAGTGTTGACTTTTGTGACCCAAGGGTGACAGTTTTGATCAGCTTTGCTTTACAGTTCTCTCGTTTTATGGAAGTGTGAGGCAACACTCATGATTAGCCAAGAGGTACCAGATTACAGCTACACGCACACACATGCACATGCACAGCATTTAAAATAATTGCAAAGTGCCAGGATTAGAAGTTTATAAAACGTTGGCAATGAGATTAATGGTTTTTTTTCCAGTAGAGAACTTTTCTGTGTCAGACTTCAAAATTTGGATAATCTGGTTTTCTGGACTGTGCTGGGGGGTTAGAGGTATTGTGTCCAGTTCACATTTCTGCCATCGACCTGTTATGCAGCCCTAGGCAAATGATTTAATCACTGTCTTCCTCTATTTTCTATTCCATTTTTTGTCTTGTCTGTTCAGCTCTTAACTTTTAGAAGTCAGGAACTTTATTCTATTACACTTCTATATTCTACAGAGGAGAGTAATTATTAATATGAATAAATAATAATCTTACAAAAAAGTATTAAATCTTGCTGATTCAGCAACTACACTCAGGACAGATCTTTATAGAGCAACGAAGTGAGGATTTTCAGAGATTTTACTAAAAGAAAAAGATAATCATCAGCTAAGTAGGCAAAAGGGTAGATAATTTGGGACGGGTGATAATGAATGTCTGTGTTGTTCTTGGTGGTTCTGAGATACTTTCTCAATCTCCATATTGGTAATATGATTATGTAGATAAACTGTATTTATGCATAAGAGGAAAAGAAAGAGATATTGGTATATAAAAGAGAAAAAAGTAGGGAAGTTATGACACTTTTCTACATGAGGGTCCAGGCAGTTTGGGAGAATGACAAACAATTGCCTAGAAGTGGTGATAGTTTCTTTTTTAGTGTTCGCTTTTCAAATGTAACAAAATCTGAATGCTGTATCCCTTAAAAAAAAAAAAAAAAAAAAGACAAAAACAGAACTCATTTTGACAACAATTTTGTCTCATCTCTCTTTCTATAACATATAGTCTGCCTCCCAGGTAAGTATTTCAGCAATACAGTTAATTGCTTTTTTTCCTGAAAAAAATAAATGAGAAAAACAGATTGAGTATCAGTAATACAAAAAAGAAATCAATCAATTCAGCTGTCTCTGCTAGTAGGAATGGCTTCAGTTGCCTTGCAGTTGGCTCTAAATGAAGGATATAAAAGGGTGATATTATCCATGAGTTCCCTTCAGAATGACTTCAAGTTCTAATTTATACCTTACTCAGTGACCTTTCTCAGTCACATTCAATAAACCAATTGAGCTATGGACAGTACAATGATCATATTCATTTCTGAGGAAATAGTGTAAATTTTTTTCTTAGTTTTTCTTTTGTACACTTCAGAGAGTCTTGGGAGTCTTGGGAATTTAATCATTGTTTATCCTTCTATGGGTTAAGCAGTGTATATTAACCAAATAACACAGAAGACATTAGGCTTGAATTTTTAGAACTCAAGTGATTTTGATTAGGTATTATTTCTTAGTTGCCATTACAGATRCTGTTGACAGTTGTCTTTTCTGTAAATACTTACTTAGTATAAAAATAGCTT
The DNA here is from genome assembly GCF_003343005.1 of Rhea americana. Taxonomy (NCBI): domain Eukaryota; kingdom Metazoa; phylum Chordata; class Aves; order Rheiformes; family Rheidae; genus Rhea; species Rhea americana. The sequence continues at coordinate 3,224,093 of NW_028186490.1, forward strand.
ACACAGATCAAAACCACAAACTATTAAATCTGATCTGGTGCTTCAGTGGCACTAAAAGTGCCAATTTCTGACTGTAGTCAGAAATTTTGGTACATTAAAGAGACTAGATTAGACTAGACTATTGAGAAAATGGAAATTAATACTTCTATTCATGGGAGGATGTTGAGATAAAAATGGAGAATCATTTGTACAATACAGGAAAAAATGGAGAGAATTAAGATAGCTCTCAAATATTTGGCTGCAAAAAGAGAATAGKCATTAGAAGATTAATTGAAGAAATATGAAAGAGAAGAAGATCAGTCAGTCTCATATATTTCTGTGAATAACCAGTGATAGAGAAATGGTAAGGTTCATTTTCCTGAGAAATTTGCTTTTCTTCAGAAATCTTCTTGTTCTTACTGGGTCTAATCCTCCTTGATGAGCATTGAACTTGTGGGTTTTCATCCCATTTCCCGCGTGCTTTTTTCTTTTTTTCCTTTTCTTTCTTCTCCCCCCCTCCCCCCCCCTGTTTTTTTTTATGGCTAAGCTATTTTCAAAATCTGCAGGCTTGCAGAGAGCAACTATGCAAAAGGTTGTCAGCTGGGATTTAGTCTTCTGCATATATGCAGAATATATTCTGCATCCATGTATTTCTTCCCAACTGGGGCAGCTTACACAGCTGTACCTGTGACTTTACCTTTATGACTTTGCTTTGGATCTTATCTCTATTTTTACCCCACTGGTTAGCCCAGTTATCTTTGACAACACTAAGAATAGAACTGAAGACAAAACAAATGATGAGGCCAGCATTTGTCCTGTGCTTGGGGTAGGAAACAAGGAAGAAATCTAACTGCAAGGAAATTTCAGCCTTTAGATTTCTTACTCATTGAAGTGAGCTCATAATCYGTGCCCAGATTTAAGATTAGATTTACTTTCCTCTTTTGCTTTTTGCTCATTTGTCACACACTGTTATAATTACTCATTTCTGCTAGTTGTATATGGCTAGTCTTGAGCTTAATTTAATATCTTGAATGTTGAAAAGATTAAATCCGRACCAGAATTGCATGAGTGTCCCTGAGTTTCATTTTCTATATTCAGTCTTGCAAATGTTCCTCGTTGTTGAGTAATAATCTTATTTTCCAGTGCTTTTAAGAGACATCATCTTAGAGGAGTTTGCTAGCAACTCAGCTGAGTTCAAGGAGGAATAAGCTAGGTATGAATATTCTGTAGTTTATGGTATTCCTTCATTCAATCAGTTTGTTCATCTTTAGAAAAAAAAATACATAAATGAGATTGTTGATAGGGGAGTAGAACTGAACTTGTGCTAAGTGGTTAAAAGCCTGATATAAGTAACAAGGACCCTATTTTAATTTGTACTTACATKGCAGGTACATCTATGCCTCCTTGTAATACTATGAAAGAGAGACAACTSTATCTCTATTTCCAATATAGGTTACTTGTGTGGGCTGCTTGTTGATGGATACTACTGTTTTTAATTCCAATAAGTGATGTGATGTCAGATAAGTGATCTGTTTAATTTAAATGCCATAGATCTCATTTATCATTTGGGAGTGCTGGCAAATTGAGATATCTGAACAAAAGTATCTCCATCTGTGCAAAACTAAAATTTATTTAATTTTATCGCAAAGATCCACTAGGTAGATCTGGATTTAATTATGAAGCATTGCTGAGTTTAAAGGTTGTTGAAGTAAAGTGTAGTTTCAGAAGTGAAGCTAATTCTTTAATTATATTAAGTTTATAGTCAGGAGGAAGCACTGTTAGTCAAGAGAAGCAACTGGCAGGTCCTAAAAGATTTGAATATATTGCTTTTAAATTTCAGAAAGAAAATCTGTACAGTTGACTTGCATTTAGTACCCCTATAGCCCACAGTATCCTTGTATGCTTCCTCTGTTAGCATCTTGCTGATTAAAAAAAAAAAAGTGCATGTAAACTTAAACCATACTGAGTTTTTAATGAACTATCATGCTATCTGAACATGATTTATTTCTTACCTGTGAATCCATGTGGAAAACAGGCTGATTTGTTTGCACTGTATCTGCTTAGTGGCAAATTCAGCTGCTGTTGTTGAGGTTTTACTTGGAATTCAATGAATGTTGTTAGCAATTATTGTACTTTTAAAAATAATATTAATACCCCTGTACTTTGTATTTAACAGTATGTTAACTTAACAATATGTTAAGCCATGTCACTAAGATAGTGACTTATCCTTTTTCTCTCCACATGCTTGTAYTCTAAAAGCTTGCTTCCACAGAAGTTTTAGCTGTTTTACTCTTGCCATGTATTTTTTTCTGCTATCGATAATGGTAATTTGTCCAATTTTAAATACACATGTAGTTATGTAAAGAATGACAGATCAATAAATATATTGAAAAAAATACTTGTTTGTATATATATAAAAATAGTGGGACTGAGACCGTTTTTAATTTTGAGAGATCTAGTCTTTCCTAACAACAGAAATTAGTGATTGCAAATTCCTTTTTCCCTCAACTTTTTCATCATATTTGCTCATCTTTTATTCCTGGAGTTTTAGCCAAGACTTTCTATAAATAATTTCTGTTTAGGTGCTATGAAGCATTTCATAGATATGTGAAGGATTTTATCTAATAATCTACCTTTTATGAGACTGAAAMCTCGCATTTTGTCCTGAGCACTTTTAAACTGCGTAGCACCTTATTACTGCTATCAGTAATTACTGATATCTAGTAACATTAATATTATACTATTCATTTAAACCTTGGTCCTACAGAGATTAKGTTTGATATTTAGTTTTTCACATTCTGAAAACTTTTACTGCAGTGAACACTTGTAAATGCTTGTAACATGATGCTTTCTGATGCATACATAGAATCCTGGAGGAGTTTAAAGCAGTGGAAGGAAAATGTATGCACGTGAACAGTGATAATTTATGGATTGTTGTTGGTCAGTCACCGTGGAGTGTTGCCCTCCCTGCCTATATGAGCTATATTYACAACAGTAAAATATCTGCCATTATCAACTTCCAACAGATTGCCCATCTTGTGCATCTTTTTCTTCGAGAAGCTGAACATGGCRTTCATAACTACTATGATGGCAATGTTAAAAACATCCTTAGTTATAAAAACGCATGGAGTTTGTAGTACAAAGTGGGAATGAATTACTTCGACATTGTATCATATCAGCCTTTCTGGATTTGCTGCTTTTTATCACTTGTCCTCGCACTGAAGTAGAGAAGGGAAGAAAATYGTCAGACCCCTTCACTGTATCACAACTTTGCAAGAGATGGCAGAGGCTAGGAACTGTGGCGTAAAGGACCGGCCACTGACAACTCGTTACCAAAACTAGGATGAGAAAGGTTGTGCTTTAGCAGCCAGCAGACTTTGCCTGGTATTTGTTTTCACGAACGCCCAAAGGCGCATCTCTGAGGGAGAACGCTAGCAGCTAGTATGGATTGAACATCTTCATCAGCGGCGCGAACGGAGGCCTGGGCTGTAATTGAGACGCATGTGGCTCTGTCAGCAGGTGATGGCAGACAGACACACCTGAATGACAGTGTGACAGGGAGCAGAGACAGGGGGCCCCATCTAGCCACTCTTACTGCCAGAGTGATGAGCGCCCGGGAACACGGTCTATGAATTATCAGCAGGCCAGAATGAGATGAGGCTTAGGGAGGGCTGCCAGACAGTTTGCAATGTGCTACGCATTTCTTTCAGCAGTTACTATTTTGCTATGCATAGCCCCTTGCTATTAAGCAGACAGAACAGCTCATATCCTGTGGACGGATGATAGATATGTCATATCACTGAAAAATTGTTTGTCTTCCACAGGTGTATAGGTTGCCTTCTAAAGCAGACAGAGCACATGACACTTTTCAACACTCTTTTCGATACTGATTTGGCATTCAGGGTCTATCAAAGGAGAAATCTTTCACATGCAATTGTGACAGAAAATAAAGGTGATGAAGTGTTGTATACAAAGAATGGGGAGAGATCAAAAGGCTGTAATGAAAACTGATTACAATAAAAGAGCTGCTTCAACCCTGAGAACGCTACAGAACTGCTCGGGGCATGACAACACACACACTTGCATGCACAAAGGAGAAGCTGTAGATAAAATCACAGACGCTAACTCGAAGGAATAAATGAGGAAAACTGTATGTTGCTACTTGCTTGGATTTCATATGGCAGATTAAGTCAGTAAAGTGATGTTAAGCCACTGTTCTAACTTTGAGAAGTCTGATTTGATCCTTTTGTAAAGCTTTCTTTACTGTAGTAGGGGCATAATGTGAAAGTTTGGTAAATTTATAACTTGCCTTCTGATAAGATTGTTTATAGGATAGATGAATGTTTTCAATTCTTCTATTGTTTTCTTGATTAATCTCCTGGGGATCTCACACAGAATAAGTCACTCATTTAAGTTTAAATATTAGCAATGTGACTGTTAGTTGCATAGAACTGAAGAAATTAATCAAGTTTAGTAATCTATCCTTTTGACTCCTGACTTGATTTAAAGCCTATTCAAATTAATTTTCATTGACTTCACTGTGTCTCTCTTGTGTTCCTGAGTTGAGTATTAAAACCGTTCTTGGGCCAGTTTCAGTGAAATGCTGAAACAATTCTGCTCCCTACTAAATTTAGGGAAGTTTATGCTAAGCACCTTTCACATAGCTCAAAATACCTTGTGGGACTGAGTTTGAAACAGAGTTCTTGGGGTTTTTTTTACACATATATTCTTTAATAACTTGCAAATGTCCTTTTTGTAATGAAAAAGCTATCACTTTACACAGGGTAAAGAAATGACGCTCTTTGCAACTGTGTTTTATCAGATTTTTATGTTCTGCCGAAATTTCTCATTAATATTGAGCTTGGCTTCAAACTCAGAGTGAAGAAGCTTTATTGCAAAATCTGCAGAGCTTGCTTTTTCCCTCCCCACTTATGTTTTGAATTGGCAATTTTATTTCAGGTCCCAAAGCAGAGAGGGTTACCTAGAGCAACACTGACTCAAAATACTTATTTGTGCTAACAGCTTTATGAGTGATTTAGCTCCTTAACTTGTGTTAAACAAGTACATTTCATTGTTCGAAAACTCAGCTACAAAGCTAGGAATGTTACCTACAGCACAGATGAAATTTTAACTAAATCCAGAAGAGCAGCTCACCAGTCTTAATATCTTTCCAAGGTCTGGCTTCTCTTCTCAAAATTCTATTTTGTCTCCATGAATATAYGGCTTACTACTACTTATAGCAATATATTTTGTCCACCACTTCGTATTTTAAAAATACTGTCTTGCATAACAAGCTCAACTACTGCTCTTTATAAGCTGTTGTGTCATGTCAGACGTAGTAAGGGCTTTGCAAGAGATRCTAGGTGTCCCAGAATGATCATCCAAAATGAAATTAGAAATGTGGTTGTGTAAGGTGCTAAAATGCTCTGCAGAATTGTATTTCCATTAGACACATACTAGTATCGTAATGAATGCTAGATGTATCAAAGCATGTTTGTTTTTTTATTGTTAACGACATCTATCAGAGAATGCCAAACTTTGTTTATACTGGGGTCTCTATCTATCTCTCTCCAGCAGTGATCTTTTCTTTGTATCACTGACAAAGTCAAGAAAACTTCTCTCTGGAGAGGTCAGTTTTCAGAGAGGTGRCCCTTGATAGTAAGAGTGTCTTTAAAAAAGACAGCAAAAACAAGGCTAACCCAAAACAAGCCTGGAGACTAAGACAAATTCTTCCTTCTACTCTTAAATWACTCCAGACAGGATGCTTGTAAGGTGACTCCATATTTCTGTTTTGGCTGTTTGCATGGCTTTCCCTGGCTATGAGTAAGATGGCTACGGTCATCTTCTATCACAAGCCTGTGTAGCGTTGGTGACAGAGGATGCCTATGTCTGTTGCGTTAGGGATTTTGAGTTTTATGATTGTATGTTTTTGACTGAGCTTTCAATACCAGTTAGAACCATATTCTTAAATTTAAATAAAGAAAATACACATAATTAGGTAATGGACTGGGCTGGCTTGGAGCAATTTTAAGGCATATGATTTGGTACAATGACCACTGTTTTGAAGATAGTTAGATAGTTATTTAAATCACTGAAACCATAGCAACAAATTGYGCTCCAGAGAAAAAGGCACAGCAGGCTAGCATTATCTTAGTTTTTGTTGCCCTTTTCATGATCATGATATTAATATTTCAAATTGAGTATCACTTAGTTAATGGGAGATTTACAGTGCAGATTGTCAGAAAGTGGAGCTACTACTGATTTAAGCAAATTGACCTTGGCAAGATTCACTAGCTGAGCTTTGACTTACCCTTCCAAGGGAGAAGACCTCTCTAAATTGTAAAGGCAGAAGTCACCTCCTTTGTGTCTGAATAGCACTTTTTTATTATTATTTGTTTAACCTAAATCTGCAAATGCAGGTGTTACAGAGTTTTCAGGATGAAATGAGTTTGAACAGATTTGTGTGTGTTGTGTATAGTAAACAAAGAGCATAAAGCTTATATACAGAAATACAGGCGCATGTCCTGGGGTGTATGTGTGTTCCTCTCCATTTGAACCGGATAAGGAGTATGTATGTACAACAAAATCTTTGGAACCTGGACAATCAATACAATTAACAAAGAAGATAATCCACATTATTTGAAGTTAAGGAACTAAATAAAATTTTTAGGTTAACTTTCTTAGGTTAACTAGAAAGCATTTTAAGGACTATCTAATGTATTTCTTGAGAGGAAGATCTGTTGATGTTTCCACAGTTATATTGTAGAGTCAGGACAATAAATAGCCCCAAAATCTTGTAGGTAAACTGCACTGTTGGTTCAGCTTGTTGCTATGTTTCCCAATAGCAATAGTATTGGACTCAGATCTGATTTCTATAATACTAAAAATAAAAAGCATTAATTCATTGTTGAAACTGTGCACTGAGAAAAGACTGTTTTGAATTGCCTGTCACTTGGTAATGATTTGAAAATCAGTAAGTTATCCATTGAAATCTTCACACAGTCCATACAGAGCCATACCAAAGCAAATAGCTTAAAACCTAATATATATTGTTCATAACCTTCCAGAATTACTTTAGCTTTATGTGGAAAATAAAATATGTTCAGAAAGTGTTTTAACTGGATGAACATTTTGTAGTAAGGTTCTGTTATTGAGAATAATGGTCACTTTTTTTTTTTTTTTTTTTTTTTTAAAGACAACTATTAAAAATAGTGGGCATGATTTCTGAGCGCGATAGAGAGATGCAGTGAGTCCTTTGGGTCTCCTGTATGTGAATATGATGCTCCTGCATAGTGTAGAGCTACTAAAACAGGTTTTAAATGTAATCTGCTTCCTGTTACAGGGAAAGCTAAGGTACCTGGAGGCCATCTCTTGAGCCCTCTTGTACAGCTGCCTTCGTCTTGGAGTGCAGGAGATGTGGAGCATCTGTACCAATTCTGTCTGGCTATGGTGCTCTCATGCCACCTTATCTGTTCACTGGGACTCTCTTCTCAACTTCTTGGAAGTTTGAAAGAAGGTATTGCAAGGAAAGGAATGGTTTTGTGTAGAAGCATGGTATGAAATGCCCCCAACTATATTTGTMTAGTGTTAGCTTTGTAATGAACTATATAGTATTAGCTTTTTAAGGTTTTATTTATTGACTTCTGTAATGCATATTGCACATGTTTCAGCTGCGCCAATATATAATTGTAAATGATTTAAGGAGTACCAGTGTGCTTGACCTGAGCAAAATATTCAGAGAAACAAGGACTGTGAGAATCCTGTAGACCATAGTTTTAGGAAGACTTTTGACTCTGGAAAAGACCTGCATATATCAGTCTTCATTTGTTGGAGACAGTGCCATATGTAGATGTTTGTAGGGATGCCAAAAATTCCTTCCCAACCACATGCCTGTAGTTGATTTGGCTCTTCTGCTCAAGAAGCAGTACAAGAGTTGCTGAAGGGAAAGGAAAGTGYGGTAGTGCAAAAAGCAGCCTAGTCTGAGAAACTGAGATCAAAGGATCCCCTGTGGCTTCTAATCCTGGCTCTGACTTCAACTTCCATTTAATTACAGTCAAATCACTGAGGCCTACATTTTAAAGTGTCTGCTAATTTTGGTGAGTTATTTTTTGGCTACCTGACTTTGAGATATGCAGGRTTGATTTTATCCACTTTGTGTGCCTGCAACTTTCATGAGCTTGCCCAGAATTATGGCTAGTCAGTRCCTTTGAAAATCCAGTTACATCTTATTTCACATCGGGCTAAGAAATAAAGTGCTTCAAACTTGTAAAGCTGTTAATGTTGGCTCTCTCTCTTTTCTGGGTTAATTCTCCAAAATGTGGATAATATCTGCTTACATATATYTCAAGATTGTGTTAATATCTATAAAGGATTGTATAGACTCTACAAATGACTAGGTGTTTGGGCAGTTATTCCAATATACAAACTCCTTTTTTCTTCTTTTCTTCTTCTTCTGTCCTGCTTCTGTCCTCCTTCCTTTCTTCTTCCCTTCTTTCCTTTGTTTTTATCTTTTTTCTTATTTTTCCTTTTTTCTTTTTTTTCCTCTTTCTTTTTCAACAAGTGCTGGGTGACAATGCATAATTTCACAGAAAGGTTGTCTTTTATAGTGGCAGCTTACAGTATTGTTTATTTAACTTTCTCCAAATTCGTCTCTTGCCTTTGCAGGGTAACCTCCCCTCTCTCTCTCCATCCCTCCCTCCTTCTCCCTCTCCCTCTCTCTGTCTTCTATAATAACCTAAATTCTAAACCCTATTGTGTATGCATAATCACTTTGGAGTATTAAAGAAGTAGTATTAAAAAAAAAACTATGTAGGAATACTTATCTGAAGGCAACTTAGGTCCTAAATGTGCACTATCGACAAGGTACAAAATCTTTACTTTCAGTATCTTCTGAATTTTATCTTTACAATAACAAATTTATATTCACACTAATGAAAGTTGGGGCAGAAGAAAGGGAATAGATGTTTATAAAATATTTAGTTGCTACTGCTCTCTTTCTGCCTTTTTAAGGGTTACTACAAACCTCATCTATACCTGCTTCCAGGAACCATTCCTACACACTTTTACACACTTCCTGGATATATCTTTAAATCTTATAAAAGTCAGTCATGTTTCTAATTAACGTTCTAAGCATTTAACATGCTTAGTTCCTCCCTCCTTTGGATAGAAGGAAAAAAAGTAAATTTATTGCTTCCTGGCTGCCAGGAATCCTAAAATATGAACAATCCAATAATACCAATGGCTCTTGTGTAATATGACCTATTATTAAAAGGAATTTATTGTCAGTATAACAAAACACATTGTTTAATCTTATGCTCTGTATAGTTTTTATTAACACAATGTGCATCTGTTAAAAATAACTGCAGATAATGTAATATTTATTAAACAGACCTCTTTTATATAGTTATGAGATGCTAGTATTGTTTCATTTGCCCATATCCAGGAGAATTCTTATAAATCAAAAATAATGTGTAGCCCGAGGTGTGGAATATTAATTGTCTACTACATTAAAGCTGTTTTTATTGTGAGTCAGACAAGCAAGATGGGCTCCTGGCAGCTGGTGTTCTGTACACTGCAGAGATGGTACAAGAATCTTCCCTCTCTGTCAAGGTTTGTCCACGTAATTCAGTCCCGTTATTGGGTAGAGATACTGCTTCAAATGCTCAGACAATTTAGTTCTCATCGTTTTCCTGTCTTTTACAGTTGGTCTTGAGAATACAGTATCCCTCATACTGCTGTTTGCAGCATATATATTTTTCACATTTTTTGGTTTAAGTATTACCCTGAAACAGTAGAGATTAATCATTTGATGGGCTATTTTAAAAGAAATAATTTTTTTCTGTGAATAAGATTTAGATATGTTGGAAAATGCTGCTGACAAATCTCAAAACTGGGATAAAACAAAAGTCTGTCTTTGACACAGGTGCAAAGAGAAGTACAACAGCTGAGTTAAAATACAGGTGGCAGGAATTTTCACAGTCATCTCAGAAGTACTTAATTTTCAGAAGTACAGCCTAGCAGCCCTGCTTAGTTTATTTCTATCTTGGGTATTACAATCTACATTTATGGAGAAACAAAGTGGTAGTTTTCACTTTTTGTTGCAGCATGGCTGATTCATTGAGGCATTAGAAGTGGTTAATGACTATCAAGATACCAACAGTTTGTGGCTGCAATGGAGAAAGGAGCAGTCAGCAGCTCAAATGCTTTATTGCCACCTGTCTCGGTTTAAAAGGAATCACCTGTTTCTGTCGAGTAAACACCAGCCATTTTACTATACTCAAATACAGAACTCTTGGTCAGTACAAAAGTTAGTTTCTGACAGTGTATAAAAGATTCCTCCACTTTTATATGTGATTTTTTACTGCATCTTTTCTAGGTTGAGTTGCTGTGATTACAAAGTAGAAACACATTTGAAGAGCATCCTGGGAAAGGGCAATACTGGTCTGCTTCAAACCAAAAAAGAAAAAAAACCAAGGAAACCCTGCACAAACCTTGTAGGTCTGAGTAGACTGTAGGGCTGGATTTCTGGCATGGTCACGTTAAAATTTGGGCTGTATCTTTTCACATCTTCGGAGTAGCTTGGCAGAGTCAAGAGCATCCTGTAAGGTGGCAGGAGCCCTGGGTATGGYACTAGGGACTCCAGACTGTGAGCGGTTTAGTTCTACAGTAAAGCTGCATGGGACACAGGTGTGTGTGTCTGTTTGTATATGTGGATTAATGTTAGCATATGTATTCTCTCAATTTGTGTTTCTATTCTTGATAAGTGGCACTTGCCTTATATTCAAGGCCATACTGTGTTCAGACTGATGAATCTCTCTCTCTCTCTCTCTCTCTCTCTCTCTCTCGCTTTCGTGTGTGCCAGGTAGCCTCTGCTTGTTAACATTCCTCTCTGCTCCACAGGCATTAACTATCTTTTCTCTAGATTGTCTCATTGACTTTCGCAATCTAGCTGAACTTGGAGCAGCTGTTCTCAACTAATGTGTGGCTCAAATGTTGCTGATTCTGCTTCAGATCTGAAGAATGGTGAGCACATCCAAAGATTTGTCCAGTTTTGGTAACTATATCAATTGGTCTAATAAGGTGTTATTTTGCTCTGCTGTTTTTGATCTGCTTATAGTATATTTTTACCTATTTTGTATTTTTGAGTTCACAGCAATGCAGTTACTTGCTTCCTGATATAATAGCATTCTTGGAATGTGGGTCCCTCTCTTTCATCAGATTTGATTTCCTCTGTTGCTGTTGTTTCAGAGCAGTTTCTTTGGTTTTAACTTTGCTGTGATAGCTTTGCTGCCAGCAGTTTTTGTCTACTAGGGAATATGAGGACAGGATTTTAAAGTCCCTAAATCAAAGCTTGGTGCCCTTGAGTACAAGGTGCTCTGGTCTGAGTAATTAAAAATAAAAGTAAATTTTACTAAGGCTTTGAGTCTAGCTAACAACTGCATTGCCTGGTTGAATTATAAACTACAGTCAGTTTATCTTCCTGGATTTACACTGCTGAGCCTTTTGTATTTCAGGAGCTTCACATTTTCTGGACTGTTACGACTTACTATATATCTTGTCGCAACTCAGAGCGGCTATCTACACTAAGGTTTTTCATAAAATTTCTCCTTGGTGAAGCTCCTTTAGTGGTAGCAATGATGAGAGTTGTAGTGTAGAAAAGACATGAGCATTTTTACCACAATGTATATATCCTTTCTCTAGATCAACCTCATAATGGTAATATTCTGGCAGCTGATGGTATCTTGTCTTTGTTAATATCTTCACTGTCACTCATGTTGAGAGTAGTGCAGTAGTGGGAAGTTTCAAGGGAAAGGCTATTGTGAGCCAGCTGGAAAAAGCAGGCAGTCAATCTTCAGTGACCCACCAGCATAGCAGATCTAGCGTAAAGATAATGTCTCCTAGTTTTAAGGACAGCACAACAAGTTTATACTTTTTAAAAAAAGGAAACAGTAATTTAAATCCCTATATTTTCTGAGTGGTTGGCAGAGCAAGCCATGAAATTCACATCTCCTTTCTATGCGTTCACACTAGTAGCAGCCTACTCAAGCATTCAAAATCAGCTCCACCTTTTTCAAGGTATGCAGTGGAGGGAGAAGTTGGCTATTTTTTCACACTGGTAAGTGATTTCTATTTGAGTCAACAAATATTAGTGGCCTTATATGATCCATAAACATGAATGTAAGAGATTGGCTGCTTGAAGTAGTTCTGGAGTGTTTGTAGCATTGGTGGAACTAATACAGGATGGCAAAAGATGCGGTTAATTGTTAATGATTAAGGCTGTCTGAAAGCTGATTCCTTGAGTTTTCAGAACACTTAATTGTTCTGCGTAATCCAGAGCGGCACTACTCTTTCATCTGTATGAAGAGATCAGAAAAGAGAGATTTACAGCTTAGGTTGCCCCGAGCCACACATAGCTGACTTAATTTTCCTTTCCAAGGGAATTTGAAGATTGTTGTTGTGACTGGTTCTTGGTGGATTATGTGTTATTTTGAGGTCACCTGTGAGTTTTTGTTAAATGATTGATTGACTGAAATTAATTACTCTGTCAGGGCTGTAATGGAGGTAAGATTGAGGACACTGATAAATACAAAAGCTAAAGCAATTCTTATAAACACACTTATGTTTTTTTCAATTTAAGTAAGTCAGACGGAATATATGTATCCTTTATGGTGTTATGTGTCCTTACATTTTTCCCTGCATAGCCAGGGTGCTTTTCTTTGGGGATCTCTAGCTTTGAAGTGTGAGAAAAATCAGCCTTACCATGTAGTTGTACTTAGCTGCTACATACATTCACAGTCTCTTTCTTTCTCAGAGAAGCCCTTTTGTTCTCAGTTACGGACTAATTTCAATTAAAGTTATGGATTAAGTGAACAAAGTGCAGACAAAATGCGCAAGATTAACAAATGATTTAACACCAGAAGTGAGACTCGAACAGTAGGAACCTTGTATGAATTATGTTTATTAGATTGACCTTAATATAAAAAGGGGAGAGGGGTGAAAGACAAGGAAGGGCCTTTCAGCTTCTTACCCTTGTGTAAAATATGCCCAGTCAATTGACCTTTTAAGCATGTGGCAAGGTGAACGTATTTTTGTTGGCTTTTAAAGGAGATGGAGGTTAGTGTACGGCAGAAAGGGATATTCAGTGTTTTGCAGGTATACGCTTCTGAGATTGTGAGATTTTCGACTGTGGAGGGGCCAGCTACTCTTAATTTTTGTTCTTTTTTCTTTTCAGAAATACCTAGAGTTTTCAATAAGAATCAGTTTTAATTTCACTGTGCAGATACAAGGCTGGGATTTAAAGGTAGAATGAAATTGTTCACCTAACTCTGTTAGGCCATTACAACATTCTAGTAACATAAATATGCTTGTTTTCTTCTAAAAATCATCTTTTCTTTGGAAAGCAATGCAAAGGACACTGTTAACATAGTTCTATGTTTAGGACTTGTTTTATTTGAAGGTTCTTATTAAACAAATATTCCAAGGATAACATCAAGGCCAATGCTTGTCTTTGTGAGTTTGGGTTCTGTAACTGGCTCATAGATAGCTTTATTAATTCTTCCTTTTTTGTTAAGACTTTTTAGCTTGCAGTAACAACTAAATCTACTAAAATCCTTTAATATGCTGTATATACCTCTGAAAGTGTTAAATTGTTGGAGGGTCAGTGAGTTCGTCAGATGTATCTGTGTCTACTGATGACTGGCTGTTCTCTTTTGACTGACAGCGTGGGATAGGAGGTTCCTAGAAGTGAGTATCCATTTTAGTAACATATCTCTGAGAGGAGGGGTGTTAACAGCGTAATACTGCACAGGCACTACCAAGATGGCAGATGATCACATATGTTATCTCTCTTAATAAAGCTGTTTTGCAGCTGCAAAAATAAAAGTTTAAAGGGTAATAAAATGTTTTCTTGTGCAAGTTGGAGTGTTTTTTATGATTAGACTGTGACCCACTTTTCCCTTGAGGGTCTCAGTATATGTGTGGGCAAGGGTTCACTGAACACAGTAGTAATCTTTCTCATGCTTGTGCTTAGAAGATGCCAGACTATTCTTCCGTTCATATTCCAGCAGTAGGTGAAAAGGGTTGATTTGTATCTTGGTCCTTGAAGACAGAGAGACCTTTGTATCATTTAAAAGTTTTCTGCACTTTTTATCAACTCAGTTCATCTTTATTGAATTTKTTTTGATGTTCATGAAATAATAGTTTAAATGCTATTTAAGAGGGTGGGGTTTGATGCAATAAACATCCATTTTGTGGGATCTTGGATCAGGTCTATAGAGAATAAATATTGTACTCTAAAATGTAATAAATGCTTTTCATGTGAGCTTAGCAGTTTACTATGTAGCTCTTTTTTTAATTATTAAGCAAATTTTACTCATGTTCCTGTAATCCTTTTTTTTTATTATGTGTTCTTTTAAACCTGTCTTTTGCTTAAAAATTAGAACAACAGAAAAGTTGATCCAGTTTGGCACTATTGAAAAAAACAATCCTTATTATACAAATCTACTGTAGTCTTGCATATTTTGACAGTATTAAGTGGTTGTGTGGTAGTTAACTATAATTGAAAGACCTCCCAAATTTGTTTCTGTAAATTCCATTTGTCAACGGAATTGTAAATGGAGCAGTAATCTGCTCCAGTATATGTTTGACCTAGATTGAAATTAAAATATAATTTGTACAGAACTATGGTGTGTGTGTGTGTGTGTTAATGAAAAAGGACTGCTTTTGTTGAAAGACAAGCATGAAAACTGAGTGTAAATGCTCTATCATTTGTGACCCTTGATATTGGAACTTATATTTAAAAGCAAATCAAAGGCTTTTAAAAATATTTTAAACTGAGGTTTACTCTTTAACATTTATTGCTGCTAAGCATGTCTTATAAAAAGCTTTGTAGGCTGCTCGTTGTCAGTGTTAGATACATTGCATAAATATTTAGCTGTAGATAAGACTGTGTTTCTTGAAATCCAACATATGTCTGGGTTACATTAGCAATATTTTAACTTTGCTTTTTAAAATATAAATTGGCAACAGTGAGAGACACTTCTGAAAATTTAAATATAGAAAGAAYGTGTTAATTTTTAACTACATCATTTGTGTGTTTGAGGAGAGGCCTCAGTCTTGGCCTTGCTTAGAGTTACAGCAGCTATTTCATATCTACTATTTTATTTGCACCAGATTGTTTATTCTTTTAGGTTCTAACTAGCATCTTGTCTAAAACCTTTCTGATTTGAATATGTCTTCATAAAATCGATGTTGGAGAGTTTACAGACCTGTCAGTCGGTGGAGGTAGGTAAATGGTTAGTGTAGCATGTGCACAAACCGAGAGGTGGGTAGGATGTTTGCCTTGCGTAGTTGTTTCACATCGTCAGATCCCAGCCAACTCCGGACTGGAGACTCAAAGCAGCTCCACAGAGGACAGTTATTGAAATCTCCTGCCCCTGGGTAAAGTTTCTACTTAACCTCGTCAGTTAGTTGTTGACTGATGCATAAAAGCTTATGTTCCCTTGGAGTCTGATCTGCCTGTTCATGTGTGCAAGTCTGTTGGGGTAGCTGG
This sequence comes from Rhea americana, assembly GCF_003343005.1. Classification (NCBI taxonomy): domain Eukaryota; kingdom Metazoa; phylum Chordata; class Aves; order Rheiformes; family Rheidae; genus Rhea; species Rhea americana. The sequence continues at coordinate 3,239,622 of NW_028186490.1, forward strand.
AAGTGAGCGATGTACTCCGCATTTGCATGCGTCAGAGAGACCGTAGCTTAATGGTAATTTGATAGGAAGGAGCTGATGTTTGTTAGAGTCCCCCATAAGACAGATACCTTCRTTTAGAGAAACAAATTACGAGTTTTCAACTGTTCCACATTCTAGAGCATTACTTAGGAGTTATTTTGCTGCAGCTTTTTTTCTTGTATGTAGGCCTGGGGCATGTCACTGTAGTTGTGACTATAATGTCTGATCATAAAATTCACTCAAAGTTTGTCATAATTGAGCAATCAGTTCGCCTTACAGACTTTGGAGAGCACTTTAGAGAGCCATTTTAAAAAATTCCAAGGATATWACTTTTTTGAATTGTCATGTTGAGTACCTGAAATTAGAACTTGGACCTTTATGCATATGTATTGTAAGACCCTTCCTCTTTTTGGTGCCTGTTAAGTTTTGCTTGTTTCCTCAGTTTGGTTGCTGGCAATTTTTGCTAAAGAGTTTTTCATAAATTCTCAATCCGTCATTCTTCTCTGAAATGAGATCAAGATGTTATTATAAAATAGCAAAGACTTTAATGCAGAGAAAGCAGTTTAATGTTCGTTGATTAATTTAAGGAATTTAATTCTTGAAAATACAAAAAAAGTTACAAAAGCTGAAAAACAAGCATGTAAGTTAWAGCACTCTAGCAGCTATTTTAATGTCTGCTTGGTAGATAGGTATGACCCATTTTCTGTAGAATTAAATGCAAATTTTTCGAAGGTGTCACTAAATACACTGAGATAAGAAATTTGTGTTAATATCACTCAGTTTTTCACTACATAAAAATGCCATTTAAAATTTGTTATACATCCTGCATGTCAATGAGAAGATGCTAATCACATTCATGTGATGTCAATTAGTGTTTTGCTGAGGAAACCTTGTGATCTGTGCCCTGAGGTGTAAATTACAAGAGTGACTCCTGTGGTAGATGTGGTTAAGACTGTTAACAGACTGGGCCTTCGGGGCGAGTACAGTTGGTGCAACAAATCACCAGTTGCAAATATGCRTGCTTTGTCTTTGTGGATGATTTGCTGGTTGACTTCCCCCCTTTCCCCACCCTGCAACCACTCGAGAGAAAAAAAGTAGTATAGAAGCAAGACAAYAGAGTGTTTTCATAATGCATTAAGAATTCATCTGACTATTCATYTTTAGATTCAGTTGAAAATTATAGCAAAATGTTAGACACTTACAAAGAAAAACTRTGAGGTCAATTCAATAGTTGATAAAATCCATGGAAGTGTTGCTAATGACCTTGATGCATCTGGATTTGGATCTGTGTCTRCTTGCTTGAAAAAACTTCCTTGGATTTTCTTTTATCATAAATATACTATTTTGCTGCATTTTGTTTGGTGGCTATTATCTCATTATCCTTTCCTAATGCATTTTTTTAGTGAGCTTCAGTCCACAAAGTTAATGAAGCGCATTTTTTTTTTTCAGTGCTATTTGGTCATATATAMATTGTATGTAAGCATTTCATACCAGAATTGTGACCTTTCAGACATTAGCAGTACAAACGAAATAAAATTTCACCTGCGTGTTAGCGAAGATAGGCGAGACGACTTGTATTGCTTTGTGACTGTCTRGGAGCAGTGTTTCTGTGAAGTTTAAAAACTATTTGAAAGAGCCTACTGGAAGAGCAGAGTCTCCTAAGGACGCTAGACTTTCACCAATAAATAATGAAGAATAATATTGACACATTTGAAGTTCATGAACTAAAATGTGTATTCCCTTTTGGAAAATATGACCAATCTAGTGGATGACTGAGCTGTTCAGTGGCTTTATTTTGAATCTGGTCTATGTGAACTGTATATTCTGTTCTTTAAAAAACTGTGTGGCTGAACTGCAGAGAGGAAGGCTGCTTGCTTATCCTCTCTGGAGTGCTGCCCTCGTTGTTGGTTAGGTGGGACTCTCTAGAGGTGGTGAGAGACCGGATTTTCCCTGAAAGCAACAGAGCTTGCTCATGGGCGATCCCTCCTGAGTGTCAGCTGCATCAGGCAGGGAGCAAGACAGCCAGTGAACAGGRAGTTTGCAGCAGGAATAAAGACTTGGGGATACTGCTGGAAGGAACAGGGAAAAGAAGAAAAAACAACTTTTGCAAGGGATGAAAAGACTCAGACTTCTCCTGAGGGAGCAAGTTGTATTTTTGAGCCTAGAGAATCATTGATGCTGCTGGTCTGGAGAACAGGAGAGGAGAAAGTCCTCACTCTRTAAAGGACAAAAGAATAAATATTCATTGGGGCAAGGTGTGTGTGGGGGGCTTCTTTAACATAATTCTGATTATTTCATTATCATATTGATGTCCTCTCTTGTTTTGACTTGAACTTAAATTCCATAACCGTAGTAGCCATATTTATATAGTTGCAACTAGTTTCCCAGGCTAGTTCTGAGTTTTTAACATTCCATCTGCTTTTCCTTTAGATTAAATTCCTCAATGCTATTGTATTCCAAAGATATCATATCTAGGTATACTTTATGACATATCTAGGTATACTTTATTTATTGACTGTATAGCAGTTCCAGTCTTTTCAGTCTTTATCTCATGTAAGTGTCCCTCTGTTTCTTAGCTTTCTTGATTACATGGAGTTGAATGTAGTTGATGTTTTTGATTACTATATGTTTTCATTAAGGCAGYCATTGTATAAAGAATTATTGACAAGTACATTTCTATGCTGAATTATGCAAGGCTATTGAGGAACTAGCATGAAAAAATTACAACAAGTTTAGATGACTAACCTTGTAAAAATAGTAGTTATCCTGTTTAGAAATAGTTGTGGGCTATTAAGCTCTAAGCGTACTCTCTACAGCACAGAGTCATATGGCTGTTTTATAGTGGGCTGAAATGAACAAATCAAGAAAAATACGTATATATTTTTAAATGTAACTTACTAAAGAGAGGTTGAGTTGGATGAGAATGACTGAGCTACTGAACCTTTTTCCCCAAACAAGTACAAGTCATTGTCTTTTGCCTTTTGAGCCCTTCAGTTTGGGAAATCTAATTTGTGGACGAACACAARGGGCAAAACGATAACCTGCACATCTTGTAACGTGCATGAGATGTTTCTTTTCTCCACTCTTTATGGAGACTCTCCTCTGCACAGGATAAGCATACCTCTCTCGCTTGCGCKCTCTCTCATGCTGCATTCTTATTTAACTGCAACTTCAGATACGTACGGAAACTGTGGCATTATTTGCTGTAATGTATGAAATTCTGTAAGATTTACATTTTTCATGTTCCTACTGTAACTATTAAATGAACTCTGGTCACCAGCCTGAGCCACTGTCCCTGAGTGTGTCAAGGAAAGAGCCCACAGAGCTCACTGASCCTGCTGGCACCTGAGGTTGAAGACTGTGCTCCGAGTGGTCAGCTGAGCAACATTTCCACACTAGTCCTGGAAATGACAAGGTGGGTATGTTTGGAGAAGCTCAGTGGTTCAATTGATGCTGTTACTGTGGCAACTCTTACGCCTGTCTTTCAACATCTGGAGGAAGGGAGGTGGATGGCCCGCTGTTTAACATCATCAGTTGCTATGTGACAGTGTCGTAGGCTCCACCACTGTATCTACCATATGAAGCTACTGTGCTATCTCGAGTAATTGTCTGTAAAAGTTAAATTGCTTCAAGTGGCCACCATATGGGTATATGGTAGAGATAGTGTAGTATAATGCATGCCTATATTGTAATATTATTGGTTTACAGATGGTTATTGAATAACATGTTTCTTAATGAACAAAATATGTCTAGAAATCAGGAGAAAAATATTCTTCTTTCTACATTTCAGATTCTAGACTTGTGTGTTGGACATTTTTAGTTTTGYACATATCTCTTTATTCTGCAAGTCAGTAGGTATGTTTTGACAGCTGCATTTTCCTTACCTTCAGCTTCCTAGTTCTTCTGAACTGGTTCCAAATAAAAGTTTTCCCTCTTGGATGAGGACAAGACCAGTGTTGACTGTCAGGAATCTCAGTTCTTTTTTTTGTTCATCTCTCTTGACATTATTAATTGATTGTCATCTTTCTACATCCTTCTCCATATCTACCTTCCTTTGGGAATGCTTTATTCTCTACCTGACGGCAAACGATGTTGTCTTCTATTCCAATGTGAARATATTTTCATGTTGTTTTCTTCACGCTGTCGTCTTGGTAGCTGATAACTTGTAACCCCGCTTGCCTTGAGCCAAACTGAGTAGATGACCACTGAGAAATAGGAAAAGTGTTACCGGTTCTCTGACTGTTACTTTTATGCCTTGGTGAAGGCTGGAGAAAYGAGGACGTGGAGTTAAAAGTACTCGACGTCTGTTTCTCGAGAGATGTGAGAGCAGTGTGGAAGTACCGACTTCCACTCTCATTGGTACTAGCAGGGATTAATCCTGTGACTGTGTCTCTGTCAGCAGCAATTAGCCAGCTTCGGTTTAGCCATCCGAGAGATCTCAAGCAAAAGGAGAAGGGTTCTGTGAACTGACAGGCTAACGAACRATGCAAGGTTGAAGGACAGAACTAATTCAACAGTTTTAGAATTGCCCCTCTGTTCTGCTACATCTTTTGATCCAGAGGCATGGTCTTCTCTTTCTCACTCTCTATTCTTCTTATCAATTTCAAATCAGTTACTTGCATGAGAAATTTTTTGAAGTACACTTAGGAATTACTATTTTCCCAGTTACTCAAATAGCTAGACGTGCAGACTGATCTCAGGAAAGATGTTTGCTACTTTTTGGTTCCAGAATACCTGAAAGGGTTAATGTGAACTATTAACAATACTGTTACTGAGGTACAAAAAAAAAAAAAAAAAACACACACATACAAATAATTTCTACAAAAGAAGTTATTTCCATGTAGTTTGTAACTCCATCCTATAATTTTTAGTATCTTGTTTTTGTCACTTGTCACATTTCAAAAGGCACTTCTTCACATGCAGAAGGACCTAAGAAGTATAAATTCATGAATGTGTTTTCATCATAACAGTAAAAAATACATTTTTTTCTAAAACTTTAAAGGTTATTTTTGTCATCTGAGTTTCTTTTTTCCCTACAAAAAGTAAAGCTGGAAAACTTTTTAGCAATAGAGTTTGAGCATTCAGTGGCTGTTCTGTAAAACCAGAAATTGGATCTGGAGATATGGTGGTGGTGCGATCTCAGTTTGGGACTCTGGCACTTGTGACATTGCTCGTGATCAGTAAGATGATTCTGGCTTCCCCCCTAAATTCAATGTTTGTGGAGCAGTCAGTTGCTTTAAGCTATTCCTTCATCGTGTTCCCAGGAAGACTATMGAATATTTCTCAGTTTGAAAACAAAAGATTTGATTGTTGGAATTTAACTTTTGATCCCTATCAAAGTGGTCAAATAGGAAACAGTTGTGAAAAATGCAAGATTCTCCTGCTGTTGCCTTGATTGTCGCCCAGGTGTTGTATCTCCCGTGAATAGCTTGTTTGCCAGGATCTTGCACTGTGCAGAATCATTCGTTCATTATTGTCACGGAGGCCCGAGTTATACATGTGCTTTTCAAGCTCTGTATCAGCAGGATGCTGACAGGGTCTATTTCTCTGTAGATTGTGAGGTTCGTTATGCGTGACTAAAATAACCTAAAGAAATTATTCTTGCATTGTTGTCTTGTTACATTAAAGAAAAACAAAGGTTGGGAAGGACTTCTAAATCTACCTGTCCCTCCCCTTTGGTAACTCATGCTTGAGTAAACTTGTAGATGTACTTCTGTCATGAATTTCAATTATGAAAAATGTCTTCAATCATTTAAAGGTGGAGGCTGGCCTGGGAGTGMAGGAAGTTCTTGATATTTCTGCTTCTGAATGTGTTTGAAAGTCAGGAAATTCAGCAGCAAGTAGTTTTGTTTTAAATCGCACAGTTGGTTCTTTTTTGCAATACATRCTGGGCAAAACCTATTCCTCTGTCATTCAGTTACTGCTTCAGAATTTAACATCTTAATCTTTTCTCTTCAAAATCTTTTTAAGAAAGTGACTTTCCTTGCATCATAATGATAGAAGGTTTTTTAAAAACTTTTTTTTTTTWAATCTTTAAGCCATGGGGTATTAACATGGATAGTCATTTATGTATTAGTGCAACCAAAAAAAACACAACCCCTAATAGACTGGGGTAATGATGCTCAGCCCACGAAGTCATGCAGTCATTTGACGATAGGTAATTTTATTTAATTAAAACATGGTACTTGCAAATTAAAGAAAACGTTGATTTTGTGTGGGAACTGTAGCTGAAAAACAACAGCATTTCTTTAATGAAAACTAGAGGAAAACCCTCTAAGCACAAGTGATGGAGTATARCTTTTGATTTTGTGTTTTTTTCATGTGACATACTCCATGTATTTATAAATTATTTGAGGTGTTGATTTTATACTCCTTGACTACAGAATCATCCTATGTTGAATGTARTAAGTATTAAATTCCTTCTGCCCCTTTGCCGTTATGGATTTCATGGATGAGATAATAAATCAGGCCAGTTTGTACCATTGTGTATCAAAACTGCTTACTGAGCTCTTTGAGTCAATGAAATCAGATAGCTATATTTTTATGTTTATTGTATATATTGTTTGGTTATACTTCATCATTGATTCAAAGGGGAATTTTCTGTATAAAATTTAATGGGTTATCCATTAGAAGTGTAAAAACGTAATCAAATCCCTTTAGTGAATCTGAACCTTATAGGAAGGAGAAATCTACAGCAAAGAAGTGATTCAGAGCCCTCTGAACCCAATGGAGGCTCTTGCCTCTGTCTGGTTTTATAAWGAATTGCAGCATTTCCATTTCAGTCCTTTTCTGAGGTTTGTGGGTTTGTGATTTTTTTTTTCTTTCGCTCTTTGCTCTTTTCCTTTAAGTAAAGCACTTGGGAGGGAATTTTCTCTGGAAAAGTGTTAACAGAGGAGCTTGGATTTTTGTAAACTAAGAAAGACAGTAACTTGAAAATAAATAATAAATATAAAAATATCTTGTCTAGCTATTATGCTGTATATTTAATGAATTATTAACTTCAGACTACAGTGCCTGCATCAGTGCTGTTAAATTTTTTCATGTTAATCTTTTGCTGTGAATGTGAATATGCTAAATTCTATATAAAATTTTGAGACGAGAAAAAACTTACAAAATCAGGTATATTTTGTGAAAATTGTATTTCCACAGCAAATAATTCAATCTCTTTTTTTATTGGTTTATTTTTCATAGCTCCCACAGGCACTGGTCTACAGTGTAAACATCGATGTTACAAATATATAGGTTAATTTTTGTTGGTTTTTATGTTTATAGGAGAGGAACACTACTGAAGCTTGGAAATATTATATTTGTTTTCTCTTATCCTTTAAATTTTTTTCTTTTCAATATCCTTTTTTTCCTTTACCATCCTTTAAATATCATTTTAAGTCAGCTTGAATAAAATGGTTAAAAATGAGGTTTGTGCAAGATTGTTCCATAATTTTACTCTAAAAATTAAAGCATTGACATCTTACACAGTAGTCATTTCTGAACATCTTAGTCTGTCATCCAAGAGATATCTCTGAAAAATGTCTAGAAGAGGTACAGTATCGGAAGCAGTGGCCTAAGATGATAGCGGGTTCTGTGAGAATATATGGTAAGAGCAAACGCAGCCAGCAGCATACATATTCCAAAAGCATAGCAGTTTCAGAGCAAATTGCTGGCCTAAGTTCTTGAAAAGAGGAGGCTTTTCCTGAGGGAGTGGAAATTTTCCAGTGTAGACTAKATCCAAACTGCATTTTAAAAAATGATTTGCAAGTCTAAGTCCCATTGAAAGTTAAAAGCAGTTTTTCAAATGTCCAAATAGGACTTTTAGAAACGGGAGTTGACCCTCCTAAGTTACATGGAAGGTTTTGAAAACATTTCCTTAAATTTATTGATTATGCTGGTGTGTGCACCTGCATTTCCTGTAACTTTATCAGTATTGTTCTTATTTGCAGTATTTCACAAGAAATGAGCATTATGCATTTAATACGTTTCATTGTGAATATTAGTATACTAAACTCTGTATGAAATTGCAAAGAAAGAAAATTAAAAGAATAGAACCAACTAATTGTTAAGAAAAACACATTCCCAAAGCAAGTAATTTAAGTAATTAAAATCAATCATTTAGTTTTTATTGTCATATTTTTTCATAGCACTCCTTTTAGTAGTGGGTTTTTGTTTCCTTTTTATCAGTTTCCTCATTTAAGAGCATACACAGTCGTATGAGACAACAAAGAAATGAAAGATACAGATGTTTTTGGACAGTGGAATTGAAAAGAAAAGAAAACACCCTACCTTGTGGTCAAAAGCACTAAGAACTATAGCTAAAACCACTTAATGACTTTTTAATTCTTACACGAAGGTTATATTGAGGGTTTATACTTACATGAGATAAAGATGTAAAATCTGGAAAACAGAAGGATATCAGCTGATCATTTATAAATAGATGAAAAAGAATACTTTATGTTCCCGAGATGCAGGTGACTTCTTTGGATTATACAAATAGATGACAGCTACAACCCTCAATACCAAAGGGAAAAATAATCCCCTCCGTCAGATGCTAATACCAAGAATATCCTGTCATGTTCTCCCAAAGCTAATTGCAAACATTGATACAGCTCTTCATGACTGAAGATGAAATATCTCCTCCTTTCTAAATCATTATCACTTGTAACTGTTAGTGTTATCAATTTATTGACTTATGTATGGCGTTGTTAGGACATGTGTAATTGTATTTTGGATTTAGAGCAGAGGATTCTGTTTTCATGTTGCCAGATTTACATAGTGAAGCATACTGAGAGTTGTGGCTTGTGTATGTTGAAGAAAGGCTTTAAGCATGATTTATCAGTCCACCCCAGGGGGTATGCAAGGGAACCCGCGGATCCAGCCCGCTTGTCTAGCGCTGGCTCTTGCAGCCTGYGTTCTCTCTTCTGTACTCGCAAGTTGTGCACAACGGAAAACTGGCAGCAGTAGCTGGGATGAACCTGACCAGTGACCAGCTGGTTTATGACTGTGTCTTCTGAGGGCTCTGCCAAGAGACAGAGCGTGTCAGGAGATGTGGTGGGTTATCCTGGTGGCGCTGGTAGCTGAGCTGCCACCTCCTCAAGAGCTCTGGGCAACCGTTTCAGTGGTCCCGTCCACGCACAGGTGTGCAATGGGACGGGCTTGTTTCAGTATTGGGATCATGGTGAAAAAAAGCTGCATTACTGACTTTTCTGTTGGTTGGGTCTGATCAGTATTCAGATTGCACGGGYGGGAGATACCTTGTCGATTTGGGAAAACCTGCCATTTCAGTCACAGCACGCTCGCCTCTTCAGGTTGTTGTTGGATTCCAGGGTGACAAAGCTTGGCACAGAGTTCGTTCTTCAATTTTATTCCTACATAGATGTTTTGTATGGTTAGTTTTATCCTTATCAAGTGATTGGATTATGAAACAAATTGTTTGGGGATAATACTTTAAGAGCACTTGTGGAATGTTTTGTTACAAATTCTGGATATGAGGAGGCAGTGGAGGTAATGTAACAGTAGCAGAAATCATACTTCTTCTTGGCAGCTCAAATGTTATACAAAATATCAAGGTAACAATTAGGAAGGGTGTGCAAGCCCTTCACTAGGACTTTGGTCTAAAAAAGTGAAGCACCTCTTGGCTCTGCTTATCAAGGTACTGATGGCCACGGTTGTTAGTCAACCTTTGCAGTATAATGGCATTATTTCATGTAACTGCACTTGTTTTAATCCAGGGACTAAATATCTTTTAGGTGACAAAATTAAGCACTCAATACTTGTGCAATATTAGAAATAGCTTCCTTTCATTATTTTTTTTCTTCTTGTGTGCATTGCATGTTATGTGCAATACATAGTTATGTGACTCAATTCTTATTTTGCTAGGTCTAAGCATGACGCACATGAGGATAGAAAGTAAATGTAATAGATTACCGCAGAGCCAAGGGAACTGTCATCTTGTATTTCAGGGCCTTACCCAGGAGAAAAGGGTTCTATTCTGTACTCTGCCACTAGATTTGCTGGTATTGTCTTCATATGGAGAGTAGTTGAACAAAGAACATTTCAATTACACCCACAAGCAACATTAATCCTGGCATTTCTAATTGCTCTTCCCCCCCCCACCTCTTACAGAATCTCTCTTTGTGCGTTGCATCTTTATGTGCATTATCTACATGGACTGATACAGGTAAAATTAATGGACACAACTGTAAACAGTAATAATTCACTTTGATGACAGTTTTAGCAGGGTGTAATTCAAATTCTTTTTCCACCTCAAGCAGTTCTTCAAAACTGAGGGTTAATGTTTTCTCTGAAAACAAAATCTTCAATAACCATCACAAGATCTTAGAGAAAATGACATGGGATATTGCTGCAGGGCAGGAATGAAATTCAAACACGACACCAATGCATGACATGTAACAGAACTRCAAAGTAAATAAAAGAATCAAAATAAGCTCTCTGTCTTGGGAGTAATTATGAAATAATTTTTTGATAGCATGAGAAAGGTATGCGATTTTTTTGTTAATGTGCTGAACAAATACAAAGCAAAATACAGCCCCTGAAAGTGCTTTGGGGGTAAACAGGCATAGGATGAAATAGGAACTGAATCTGAGCTTTTGACTGAGGAGTCTTTCAGCTTAAATATATACTTCAGAGGGATGTTGGAGAGCCAGCATCACAGTTAACATGCAAGAAGCATGCTCAGGTTTCTTTGTGTGTGCGCAAAGGATTATTTTGATTTGTTTTAGTCACATGAAGATGACTCCTTACCACTCTTTCCTTGCTCTAGTCCTATRGACAGTTTTTCTATTAGCACATAACGTAATTCTATTAGCTGTCTTACTGCAATATTGATGATTCTGCTATGATGTCAGTGGTGTTTTTGGTGCTTACTCAGCCTTGAGAGTAAGGGGCGGGCGTATCCAGCAGGACCAAACTGATTCAAAGTCTGTGTTACGGTGCTTGGCAAACATATTGGACAGCATTTGACTAAATGATAAAATAGTTTTGGATTATGTATTTTTCTGTCTTTCAAATCTATCACTCAGAACTACTGAMATATGCTATTTTAGCCCATTGCTATTTTTCATAGTGCTTACCTGAGTGTCTGCAGCRTTTGTAATTTCCTAGCAGAAAAAATGATTTTATTTTTTGAAAGCTCATTACTATGCAATTTCGTTGTGTTAATTTTGAACTCTTCCTTAATTCTTCATGTTGTGAAGTTTTATATGACATATTCCAGAGCCAGGCCATCTGGCTTTTATAAAAGCCACAGAAAGATCAAGGACATCTCCAACTGCTTTTATTGACCAGAGTGCCTTGTGAGCCTTTAATGGGGTGGGGGTGAGGGTGGGCAGAAAGTTGGGGTTTCTTAGCTTAAAGTGCTCTTATTGATAGGTGTTAGAAGTGAAGTCAGCTTTCTACATTGTGTTTCATAAACGTTTTATGAATA
>NW_028186490.1:3251144-3278205 GCF_003343005.1 Rhea americana
AAAAAAAAAAAAAAAAAAAAAAAAAAAAACTTCACAAACTCCATATGATGTTCATACTGCAGTCATTTTGAATTGAAAAGCCCCAGCTTTTAATGGCTTAAAATGAAAGAAAAGCAAATATTCTATATGGTAGTCAAGATACAAATGGTAACTGGCTAAGATTTTTTTTATGTATTTGTACCCTGTGTCTGTCACTGTAAATTCAGATAGAAAATGTTCCTTGAATTTATAAAAGACAAAGTCTGTGAAGATGTTTCAGCAGTTTGGGAAACTGCAGCCACTGACTATATTCCACACTTAAAATCATTGACTTCCTATAACTTCAAGTGRCTAAGTTAGATAATTTACTCTCAATTTATTCTTACTTTTACTTTGAGTATCATTTAGCAGAGAACRTTTGGGATGTGAATGGCTATTTCCTGACAGTGTTTTGCAACTGCGTAGAAACTTTTTATGTGCAGATTGGAAAATGGCTTTTAATGTTGTCACAGTAAGAAATGCTATAGGTGGAAGAACAGGAATAATTCAATTCTTTATCTTTGTTCCATTTTGCARGGTGCTCAAGACAGTCATATTTTGGAAGTCCTTTGTATTTTGAGCAGCTTGTTCCTCTGAGTAAACAAGTGAGAGAATTTAATTATAAACCAACAGTTATTGGAAAGATGAGAAATACAAAACTTGAGTTATTTCATCAATGACCTAGTGTGTGCCATTCTCTTTTGTACTTCTTTAAAGTGTCTGTATGCCATATCTGCCTTACAAGATCTCGATATAGCTGATAGATATGTAGAGCTTTATGACCCTGACTGTGTCTAGAAGCCAGGGCATGTCTTAATGTCAGTATGTCCCAAAGGCTTGATTACAGTTAGTATATCTTAAATGCTCTCAGTCCTGATCACATCGTTAACTATTATTGATTTGATCCATATGCTTCTATTGTCTGCTTTGCTTCAGGTGGTTTGGAAGSATGATGGAGTAAAATAAAAATCACTAGAACCCCATGAGATACGAGAAGATACTGTCAAATGTCTTAGTGTCTTATACTTTTTTGAAAGTGGCACAATTTCAGAATCATAACAACAACTTCAGGCCTGCTGAATTCAGTCACAACTATTAATTTAACAAAATACAGTGCATCTTCCAGATGAGATACTTGAGGTRGGCCTGCGCTGCTGACAGCATGAAGCACGTGTGCTCATTTCAGCAGTAAGCTCCGAGCAGGAACTTTAATGGCAGATCTTCACAAGAAGGGGATCAGAGTTACTGGAAAGCTCAAGAAATGCTTTCATTAATAAGCACATCTACAGATTACCTTCACCAAAATGCCTCAGCCAAAACCTGACCGAGGCTTCTCAACTAAATTTTGCCAACCCTGGGATTGCGTGGAACCAAAACACCAGTCTTGTAGAGGACAAGTACTTCAACACCTTCAACATAGTAGCTGCCTAGAACGAGAGTAAGACATACTTTTATTTTCTTTCTTTTTATTCTAGAAATAGTTATCTACAGATGTTGGAGGGGGAAGTAAAGCAATGTGACAGCAAGCAGTTTCACACTGGTGYTCCCATTACCACAGCAACAGAATATCAATAAATTGCATGAGGACAAGAGTTCATCCATTTTGTTATTAGATAAATTCAGAGCATTTTATTTCTGCAGCATAACCATTTATTCCATATTACAGACTAATAGATAAATTCAAAATATGAATACACTGAAACATGCAGAACATGAATAAAGCATAATAGGAAAGTATAAYAGATAGAAAAGAGTGGGCAGATTTACCACCCACCATCCAGTACTGTGAATCTGTCTGCCATCGTCTCTGGTTAAGAGAGAGACAGATCTCTGCTTTGGCTTAATTACACGTAATTTGGCTGACAGTTGAAATACAAACCTAAACAGTCAATCAGCTAAAGATACACAAAACTAAGTATTTCACACAGTGTCCAACCCCTTCAATCTTTATTAATAACTTAATTACATTAATTACACCATGGTTTAAAGCACTGCTAATACAAGAGGGGAAAAATGATAGACTCCCCTAAGTAATGAGCTGTACAGCAGTTCTGTTAGAATTAAGACTATTAGCAAAATGCAAAGAAGCAGTAATTTGTAAATATATTCTCAACCATTTATACTTTCTGTTATTCTGCTCTCTAATTCTTTTCTTTAGCAAACTCTACCAGGCATCRTTACAGTGGTCAATCCAAATGTGCCAGGGGCTTTATGAGTAGGAGTATAATCTCAGGCTGAACAGATATCTGATTATTTTGGTATCTGCACTAAATTTTAATTGGTTTGGATCTGTTGCTGCTGTTCCAAAGGGATTTTGGCCCCATCTCTAGCAACCATTCATAGAACTAAAATAATCTGTATTTTGCTGAGTCTGTTCTATTCCATAATGCTGTCWTCAAAGTATTAAGCATTTATGTATCAACTTAACATGTAATGAAGGCCATTGAGTCTTCCTGTTTTACTTGCTCGATTATTAGTTCTCTCACTTCAGTGATGCAAAAGTATCAGCAAGTGATAACTTACTAGACTAGAGCCCAGGAGGGAGTGACAGCCATGGTCTAATGTAGGATACTATGAGCTCTGCTCTGTTTTCATTCTTCTAGACTCTGCTGCTGACTTTGCTCTGTCAAAGAGACTTCTAAAAGGCTATTTTGAAAAATATGAAACTTGTACCAAATTTTTGGCACAAGGAATACTTCTTGCTTCTGGTAACCTGTTTACATTTATGTCTACATTTATGTTTGCTTATTACTCAGTGTCAATGCACAAATTATTTCTTCTGTCTCATCTTCCCCAGTGATCTACAAGAGTGTTTTGATAACTAGCATTGTTCACATTTGAGAAATCTGTGATCTTTCTTAAGAATTGGTGTGTATTTCTTAGGAATATCTGGGTGTGGAATCAAAAATGATCTAAAAGTAATTTAAATGCTAATAAACAATGCTACTGCCAGGTCTTGGGCCTTATCATAATATAGCATCTTTTTCAGTTCAGTTCTAAGAGACCAATTTTTTGTGATACAGATATTAGACAGGTAGAACCTTTGGCACAGGTTTACRTGTCAAATTTACAGGTTACTTATTSCATTTATACTTAGTACACTTAATATGCACCTAGTAAAAACATAAGGTATTATCCATGTGAAGGTAATGGGCATTGCATAAGAACCAGGAAAGCCTGATCAAGTGAGTGTATTTAGCAAACACATGYTGCAACCAAAATGTACAGTTTTTATTCCTAAGAGTGCTTTGGACTTTGTTAGTCCCCCTTTTATAAAATGGGAATGACATCATGCCCATGCCCTACTTTTTAAAGTTAAGTTTAGGTCTGAAGTACACAAGGAAGGCTAGATAAGAGCAGTATTGGTGAAGTAAGTGTTGGTTTACTGTGTTGGTGGAAGTAGTAAAAAGCTATATAGGAAATTGTAAGAACAAGAGATGAATTATACTGTATTTAGAAGAAAGATTGTGTGTAATCAGAAGAATAATTTTTACCTAATACTATTTCTAGGAGATGGCTTATGAACAGCCTCTCACACAGGATTTGATTATCTTTTGTGGGTTCTGATGATCCTATCTGTGTATGACAGTCCATAGCAGYATGATGCAGTAGACTCGTTTCTGTCATTTATGCATCATCCTTGGGGGTCGGTGTGGAGCAGTGTCAGGTCAGGGCCTGCCAGCCACCTCTTGAGGAACTGGGAGATTTCTCTCTGCCATACCTTTGCTCTCGCATCTTCTACCACACTTTTTACATTGACCACAAGATTCCTTGCACACACTGATCTCGCTTTTTATCCCTGGCATCGGGCTCTTTTCTGATGGTTTCTTAAAAGGCCAAAAGATCTTGAACCACTTGTGAGAGCTTCATTACTTCAGTCAGGGTGCATACTTTCTGCTGGTGTTGTCTAACCTCAGGGCATGTGTCAGCAGATGCCCTAGTTGTTACTTCTTCGAACCTCTCCCTTCTGGAAAGGGAAGTCTTAAGCACAGTTGATGTCTGTACTTCATCTTAGCCATGGAGTCAGCTGACCTGTTTTCTTTCNNNNGTGTTTTACACTTCATTTACAAAAGATGGAAATAAGGTGTTAATGTAGCTTTTAACTAAGAATATTTTTAACCACCATAGTTATTTGTCTTGGAAATGCATAAGCCCTGTAAGCTGTGAAAGCCTACTTATGATGGGCACCTGCAACTAGGCACAGATCCATCTAATGCATCAGGCTTACTGGCTTGTCTGGATAACCTCTCATTTAGAAAATGTTCCTCTTAAAAAATTTGAAATTTATGAAAAATATGTGGGCAATTTTTTCAGAAAAGCCACATCCTTTCTAACCTGTTTGACCAAGCAGGATTATATGAAATGAGAGTTCACCAGTAAACTGCATGAGAGTTGGGGGAGTTAYAGGCACTCTTTTATGGTAAATTAGGTACGTTACATCCTATGCTGTACCTTCCTGTGGAAGTAGATTATATGACTATACTCAGTGTACAATAATCATGATTAAGAGAGATTTATAAATATAGCTTTGATAGTTTGTCTATAGAACTTTACATGTCTAACTGCTGAATATTAAAGGTGTCYGATTTCTTTGTTTAACTGAAGAGCTTGCTTGAATCGTTGTAATAAAATTGGAGTATGTACATCTGTTTCTGAGTTGTATCTTACATTCAGAGGGATGGCATCTAGTTTTCTCCTTTTGGCTAAGTTTAGTTGGGATGTTTAGTTAAGCATTTTTTTTTTCAAATAAATTTGGAGTTTTCTTCTTAAGTCAGATTTCTAACTCTAAAATGTCTTTAAAAGATTGTTTCTTTAGGACATTACCTTTGGACAGAAAACTGATATTCCTTTAGGTGAGTCTCTTACACTGAATTAGTTCTAAACTGTTGACTGCAAATGCACATTTCTATAAGAATATCTGTGTAAAATTTTATAAAATATTTCAATATGTGAAATCGTTGCTGTTATTTCTATTGCCTTCAGAATAAGTTTTGCCCTTAAAACTTGGAATAAAGTGTTATTCACTGAGGAAATGTTACTATACCTCTTGGCTAGAATTGACATGGATAATTTGAGATAACCTGCTAACTGGAACATTTTAAAAAGTAGAGATACAACAAAATGGAAAAGTACTTTATTCATCTTTGGGCTTGCTTGAGTAGTCATTCAGAGTTAAGAAGTCAGTTGCATTTGCAGTTTGTCAAGGATTTTGGTGCTTTGTCATTTCCATGTTACTTCACTGAGTGTGTCAGTCTGCCTGGAAAGCATCAATAAGTAAAGCACTAAAGTGCCTGGCTGAAGTGTTTGACTGTTGTTCTACTTACCATCTAAAGAAGCTGAGTAGCTCTGTGGTACGGAAGCTCTGTAACACTGTACATGCTACAGAAAGGTGCTTTTCTTATTCTTGCGGCAATAAATTATGGAAGTATCCATTGTAATCATTTTATTACCATTCTTTCTTTCCCTACGGTCACCTGTCATTTGCCTTTATCATTCAGATCAGTGAATTGATGCTTATTCTTGAAGATTCCACAGATACAAGATTTTTATGTCTTTAATACTTCTGAACTTTTGAATACCTACTTAAAAAGCTGCCAACAGTGATAGATACGTGCATAGATGTCTCCATTTTGTCACGGTGGTGATTCTGCAGACCTTCAGAATTATAAGGAAATACTTTTCATGGTAGAACTGTTAGATCAAAACATGCTGTTGGAGGCTGGATGTTCTGGAATGGAAGAAGTCAAAAGCATGCTACCTAGACTGCTGTTTGTGTAGCCATCATTCAACAGCGATGGTAAGAAATAAAGGAATGTTCCTTGYGTATTTAGTCTTAGACTCCACAAGTCTAGATATCCTGCTCCTGGAGTTCATTTCAAGCATTTTTTTTTTCATAAATTTATTTTGGAACCAAAAATATTTAAAGATTACTGAATTAAAAAAAAAAAAAACACTGTTACTCTGAAGTTTTACTTTATTGAAAAAGAAAGCTATCATTCATTCTTTACCTTAACTATGTTTAGAAAATGCTGGTGAATATCTGACAATATTGATGCTGTTTTCATTGAAGTCTTGAACTAGCACAATAACATCCACCGGAAAGGGTGAATGTGGTCCTGAACAGTGCAGAATTACCTTTGCACTACTTTTACTCAACCATAATTAATACAAACTTTTAGTTTGATTTTGGAATACTATTTTTTTCTCAGTGTTTGGTAGTATATATGTGTGAATACAACTGAGTGATTTGTTAACTGTTCTGCCTAGTGAATGATGCTACAGTATAYACTGTAGACAGTATAAGAAGTAACTTTTCTATTCCTTTAGAATAGAAAATTCATTCATAATGAACATTCATTTGAATCACTTTGTTGTTTCTGTAACATGAGAGAAAGAAGAAAGTTCTAGGAAACTTTCATTTTTGGGCTGCTTAGATTTAATTGAAAATTACACACTTTTTTTATAAGCTTAATGCCTAGTTCAGAAAATACTCTAGGCATAGAACTCCCAAAGGCAATCTCTGTGTAGTTCATTTACCAAGTCYCAGTCTTTAATTGTTTTTATCAATAGGTGCAGGCTTACAGTTTCCTGAAGGGTAATGCATGAGAATAATTTATACTGAATTATTGAGACACAGCACGTGCATAAGTTCTTTTATGATGATTTTCATTCCTTTTTGTAAGATCGTCTTGAAGATGCAATGATATAGGGAAATAAATATAGGCTGATATGTAGAAAATATAGCTGTATATATCATTTTTTTTTATTAAAGAATGTTAGATTTTGTGTGCTTAAATTTTTATTTTGCTGCACAAGCATCTAGTTTTGAACTTGTAAGACATTTCAGAATATATTTAGGCCATTGTTTGGTATTTTAATGGATTTCTGAACCTAGATAAATTATGCCACGAAGTAAAAGTCACTGTATAAATCTGCTTTATGTTTGACTGCTAAGGTAAAACAGTAGGAAAATAGTATATTGAGAATGTATCATGAAAGTATTTGCTTTCTCAGTTTCTTCTTAACTTACTCTTTCACTGAAATTGTTGGGTGTTTTTATGTAATGTAGATGAATATCTGAGCTATCAAAGTTCAGGTGTGTCTGTGGTTGGATCAGAGCTATTTGTCCATCCCTGAAAAAGCACCTGTGTTTGAAGTAGGTTCTGTTATTGTAATATTTGGTGAATAGGATTTCATTGGGAACTGATCTGTGTGCAGTGAAGAATAGGTCCTTTTGCACACTATTTGTAATGGAGTGGAAAATTACATTTCCCATTGCAAGAACAGCCCCATTAGTGGGAAAGCAGATTCTCTTGCACAGAGCTGGAATGCACCTCAGGCAGTGTCGGGGTGACAGTCCAAATAATGGGAGTTTGGAATGAACCGGGAGATACTAAAATGAAAAAATGTTTCTCTTCATACATTGTGGTTCCTTCATAAACTTACAGCTACATAAGGAACAATTTGATTTAAAACAGCATGAAAGAAAAAGCAAACACACAATCGAACAACTGTGTTTAAGTTGTTTTGCAGAGGGAGCCTACTGCTGCGAAGAGGAAATGCTACTGTCGTCTTGTTAGGGCGCTMTCTAAAGCCATGTAGAGCTACTGCATGTAGAAGGGAATGCTGAAGTGTTGTTGTGTTTTCTTTAGTTTTATTAAACGGTATTGCAGGTGTTGTCAGTTCTATCTTAACCACATGGATACCAAACACTTCAGGAACTGAGTAAAAGATCTTCCATACAAGTGCAAGCATCTAAGGCATGTTGTAACCATCCTTGATCTTCGCTTTCTAGCACCTTTCCTTCTTAGTGTAAATGTGTTAATCTTATTGCATCAGTGAATGATGAGGGTTCTAGGAACTTCTGAGTAGGTACATAAAAGCAATAGTGTCAGTTGTATCTTAAAGTACTTACAAGTCTCTGACGATGAAGATAAATTGCAGATGCTGGCACTCCAAAAGAACAAAAATAGTTTATATTCCTCTGAACACTTGCAAAAAAACAAACAAAAAAAAAGAACAAAAAAATCCTTTTAATGATGCTGAAATATTTAATATCAAGGGCACTGAAGAGTATGATTTCTGTGCTTTTGTAAATCTATTTGAGGGCCAGGAGGAATCATTTTCACCACCTGGTAGGATCTTGTGCATAGCATGGAATTCAGGTGTCAAACTCACAAGTTCTGGTAGCTCTAGAGTGTCTTTTCTGGACTGGCAGTCAGACTTGAGGTTGTTTAAAATCTGCCTTTCCCCTGTAGACCTGCACTCTTGCTGATTGAATAAAAGTATACTACATTTTTTCCCCCCCTTTTTAACTGAACTGAGTTACTGGCTACTTCTGCAGACTCCACTACAAGGGATTGTGGGGTAGCAAAGTTATGAAGCAGTAAACTGGGAGTTTAGAGAGAATTGAAAGGTCTTAAATTTCATTGTCATTTTCCAAACTATGCAGCCATCCCTTCAGTTTCTAATAATTAACTTCTCAAGAAACTGATTTAAATGGTAAAATTCAAATCACCATTAAAGTGAAGTATCTGCTATTAAAGACCGCTACAAATAAGCATATGAGCCACGGAGATTTTCCTAGATCCCGGTCTGTTTAGACTGAAATATCTGTTTGGGTTTTCTTATCTTTCCCCTGCTTTGCAACAGAACTTCTCTGTAGAGAATCTTACTCCCTTAGTAATTTCTGCTGGATTTTTTCCTGTCAGTGTAATTATGTGACCATTGTTCTCTGGTTTGAGCAAAACCTTGTCTTTATTCTGCAGATAAGAAAATTCAATAATTAGAATATTAACAAATTTGTTTTGAGGATATTATTTTTACCTATACTGAAGAGAAGAACCTATAACTCAAAATTAAGTTGCAACTTCTTACTTTGGCTGGGAAGGTAGGTATCGTACATGCAGTACAGTGAATTTGTAGAGGGTGGATTTTTGATGGGGTACCAAAGTAAGAGAGATGCTTGGGTTTCTTGCCAGTTACAGGACTGGCCTAACTTTCACTTCATTCCTCATCTGCACCATTCCTCTGCCCCGTCTCTGTATTATGGCACCTCTTAAACACTAGTTCAGAGTTTGAATGGGTTCCTTATTCTAACAAAGGCATGAGAGAATTTAAACTCTATCGGGGGTAGTTAGTGTCTGTAGTCAATTTTGGGTCCCCTCCCTGCATTTTTTTTTCTTTTCTTTTTTT
Source organism: Rhea americana (assembly GCF_003343005.1). NCBI lineage: Eukaryota > Metazoa > Chordata > Aves > Rheiformes > Rheidae > Rhea > Rhea americana. The sequence continues at coordinate 3,260,358 of NW_028186490.1, forward strand.
TTTTTTATTCTTCCTCAGGACTGAGGTTTGTATGTGTTGGCTGCTATCCTGAAGGCGGTGAGGAAATGCGTAGTGTCAGGCTGATTTGTATGTTTCTGATAATAGTATTTTTCATCACCCAGGGCATAGTGCCCTTGTGTTAAGMTTCCAGTGGATTTATTCCCACTGCGATCATACGGCTTGGTCTGTGCGGAAGGCATCGCTGCACTTGGAGTCACCAAGCAAAGGCTGGAGCGTCGCTGATCCAGATGAGTCTTCCTTTGATAAGGGCGTTGGGATGAAAATGTAAGTGAACAGGTGCTGACATTGAGGCTTGAGAAAGGCTAAGCATAGCGTCCTTTGGTTGTYGCAAGGGTGTGAGTAAGTGCCGAGTAGTCTCTGGGCCTGCTGAAGCAATTCTTACAGTTCCCRGTGGACAAATGAGCAGCTTACCTAAATGTTAGCTTTTGCTGAAACTTAATTTTTGAACTAGGAAGATGTGTAGTGAGGGTGAATGTCCATAGCTGCACAATGCACGTGTCATATACTGTAAGATTCTAGAGTAGAAGAACTGCAGCTGAAATACCTAGGAAGTACTTGAAAGGAAAATTGTTTACTGCTAACAAGGCTCCTTCAAAAACTTAAACACCAGAGAACTTTTAATTGAAATCATACATCCTGATTTTATGTTCTCTGTTAAGAAGGTGAAAAATATGTGGGGGGGAAATAAATACATGTTTCTGGATGACACCGTCTTGGCATTTCTGCACRTTCTTTTCTAAATATATTCTTTATCTTAGCTGTCTTGGAATACTTTTAGTATAATTAAAAGCACAGAGTGAGTGCCAGCCTTGTCAACTCGTCAACAAAGTGCTGAAATTTTCAGTGAAACTGAGAGCTCCGTCTCCTACACATTGTAATGAATAGCTTCATAAAAGGAAAATAGTTTAATTACATTTTAGTTCATGGATTGTTAATAGGCTGGAGTATCTAAATTGAATAATGTGATTCTGGTAATAATTATGTGTAAATGAACTTGTTTAAATGATATTTTACAGCTTCTTTATAAAATTACAGCTAGAGGCAATCCAGTGATAGACAGACAAAGGCCATGCAAAAATTATCATAAACTATTAGCTTGTTTGCAAAGGGTTTTATGTTAATCTTTTAGTACTTAAAGCACTCTGCAATTAACATATCACGGGGAGCTGCCTTGCAGCAAAGGCATGCAAATTAAAGTGCTCAGATAAAAAGCCATTCACATAAAAAAAAAAAAAAAAAAAAAATCAAAGAAAGGGTGGCATAGCACTCAAAGGGTACTGGTTTTATATTTGAGATTAAGGAGGTGTAATGATTGTGTTATCTAACTAGGGTTGTAATTAAAGCTTTTCTCCTGCAGACATGACAATAGATACAGCATTGATTTTGGTGTTTTAATTGTGAAAGTCATTTTATTTCAGGGCAGAAGATATGAATAGCCTAAATCAAAGGGCTAGAAGATTGCTTTGTTGATAGTACTTGTTCAACAGCTGCCTTGTTGCTTAATACACAAATGGGGAGAATGGTGAAAGAGATCCTGGGAGGTGCTCTGTATTGTAATTCTCCTGCTGGTTTCCTTTCCTTTTATGAAAAAGGCAAGGATCTGTCTGCTGATTGTAAACAAGCAGTCTTTTCATACATCACCAGTGTTTTTCTTCCCATAGTTTCCTCTGAACAAAAGAAGTCATAAAAGCCTTGAACTAACTTTTACTACTGCTTTTTCCAAACTACAAAAGTTTATGTAATAAAACCATCATCTGCTCTCAGAGATATCACACTTTTAGTGGCGAACAAAAGTCTCCGTGTGGCTGTAACTCCTGTTATCAGAAATGCCACCGTAACAAAAGGGATATGCTGTGGGGAATTGGATGTTACATTTTATTTACATTATATTTGTGGCTGTACAGTCTCTGCAGTGTTAGATGGGGWGGGGGTGACTGTTTCAATCACTGTAGTAAGAGTAGCAAATGAATGATGAAAATAAGTCCATCTGGCTAGATTCACCGCCGAGGTCGGGGTGTGCCAGCTCCCYGGGATGCGGGGAAGTGGAGCTGTCCCGTCCGCTTGCGCGAGGCCCGGGAGCAGCTGGGCTCGTGGGCAGATAAACGGGTACGATCTGTTCTGCCCCGTGGGTTTTACACTTGCTGTTGTGTTTCTACCACAAGCTTGTACTGACTGAACCTGGAGTGGATGTGGTTGATCAGTTTCAAAACGGCTTTTGTCGGTATAGCTTATTTCCTCTCTTTATGGGAATAGTTAACTCTATGCAACTATATGCGTACCAAAGGCATTGTACTCTTTCTTCATTGCACGGATATCCCTGAAGTGTCTACAGTCTTTCTGTTGTAGACAGGATGTGAATAGTAGATGTGCGAATTTCTGTCTCTTTAACCAAACCACCACAGAGATTAAAATGGTGAAGAGTCTCACATAGAAAGGTGATTCCCTTGAGCCTTTCCATGAGACTCAAATATACAGAAATAAGTCTGACTTTTTTCTGGTAGATTTGCGTATTTCCTAATCTACGTTAAAAGAAGAAGCCAATGTGTCACGAGAGAAGCCATTTTTGCAGTAATTATAAGCAGTAAGGACCAGTGACACTTTATCTCTGGGACTGTGCTCCGCTGTGGGTCCCTTACYCTTATTGCTGCTAGAATATTGGGTTAAATTCACATTTTTTTCTCGTAATCTTCAAAGCCCTCCATGGAACTGGCTCAAACTATCTAAGAAATTGCTTTTCTCTGACTGCAGTGACAGATTCCCTTGACAGCTACGTTTCACAGGAACTATGAAACTGTCAACCTTGAGGATGATTCTTGTGAGAGCAACAGACAGTTTTCTCAGCAGCTGGCTCAAGGCTGTGTAGCCTAGTTCTGGAGGAGGGTAGAGTGACCACAAATCTCGCTACTTTCAAAGGGGTATAAAATTTGCTCCTTCAGCTGATGTTATCCTCAGCCAGAGGAGAAGCAGTGATTATTAAAGTAAAAGGTGGAAGAGATTGCAGACAGGAAAAGTCCTTGGGGGAAGAGAAGAAAAGACGAGACCATCTGTCAACTTGTGTAGCAGGGTGACTATAACCTTTGTTGAAATAAGACATACTGAGGAGCATGGGTTTCTTATTCTGGAAGTAGATTTTATAAACCTGCTCTGAGATTTCTTGYCTGATTTTAGGCCAAGGGTTTTAACAGATTTCATTTGTATGTTGTGCCATAGTTAAGATATGTARCCTGATGAAGCTGATTTTAGGTTTGGGGATTGTCCTATCATTGCTTTAAATCCGGTCCTGGCTGGAAGAATCACTGAATCCAAGAACTACCCAGCTGCACTTTCATGTCTCATTACTATTAAAAAACAAACAAACAAACAAAAAACACCMCCAAACATTTAACAGAGTAGCCACTTCTTGTTTGAAATATTTAGAAAAATTTCAAGATTTTGTGGGTGTTTTGCAGTAGGCTGTGTAAGAATTTCCACTGTATCTTTTTGGGAAGTAATTTTTGTAGCTGTTCAATAGGCTTTATTCAGTCTTGTTGAGGTTTATCTTTACTCTTACAAGCTCCTTTATTACAGGCTTTTACCCATCTAATTACAGAGTATTTTAAGGCAGGATACCCTCTCCCAGGATCTGAATCAATACAGTATGAAAAGTCTGACTGAAGATAGATAGATCTAGATAAGTTGCAGCAGATTTATCTGTAGCCTATCTGTGGCTGTTTTCAGTATTTGCTTTCCAAATGAGGAAGATTACAAAGTAACATTCTCTTAAGAAGTCASGCTAGATAGCAAAAAGCATTTAGAAAACTTCTGCTTAAAGAATTGTTATAACCCCTTCACACAAAATGAGATTATTTCTGAAAAGTATTCCTCAAATCTGAGAGCATTTTTTCAAAGCATTTTGAGAACTGCTTCCCAGAGAAACACGTGTGTCAAAAGTATTTGTCAAGATTCAAGATCTATATCAAGATTCTTTTTAACTAGTGAGATCTTTGAATCATCACCGGGAGTGTCCGAACAGGGCTTTTTAGATTTATTTTTTGTTTATTTTCAAGAGACCATTTCCAATATAACTTGCAGCTGGAAATATATGTGATCTGTGTATTGCTGCTTTAGGGAGGGGGATTCCTGAAAGCCAAGTGCCTTAGGCCTTTAARACCAGTACTGATCTCTTGGAGCTAGCCAGTAGCTTGAGCATACCCAAAAGGCTAGATTGTCTAGAAAAAGTTTGGGTTTGCAGTGCCTCTCTTTAGGATTATGTTTGTGGTCATTGATGCAAATAGATGCACATTTTGAAAGATTCCAAGAGTAATCTCTTCTCTTTTGTCTGTTTAAGTAGTAAAGATATAGTCCAGTAATACTTTCTGGATGTAACTTCTGGCTTTGGATTTCTTGCAGTCTTCATCATCACTGTGTTTAAGCTGGAGTCAAAGGTCCTATCCCTCTCAGACATTATTTCGCATGTAAGTCATTTGTTACTCTCCCATAGAAACATCTGTCCTTTTTTTTWAAAAAAGTTGTTTTTTCTCAGTCAAACCAGACCATTCTGCTGTGAAAGTGAGTTCCTCTGTTATGCTCTTCTGACCAAATTTCCTGTGTTTTTGTTAGCCTCTTTGACCAGCTGGACATACTGAATTCGCCCCCAAATGTCTCAGACTTGGTGTTTTCACAAATACAGCATCAATTTACTCTTTATTTTTCTAATGAGGAATTCTGCTGCTCAAAACCTTGTTATTGTAGGGGACTAAAGTTGTTTTGCTGAAGTTTCTTTCTTCCTAGTAAGTGATGGGAAGAGCATGTATTCAGTGCTTTGGTTAAGACCTATCTGTGCTTGTGCTTAATGTTTGCTTATTATTATCTCGTCACCACCCTGCCTTCTGAAACTCACATATTAATATATAGACTTTGTAACTATGCACTTAGTAATAACTCTTCCAAGTTATGATAGGGAAAAAACTAATGGATGAATAAAATGAGCACTGCCATCTTTAGCGGTTGTTAAAGATGTGAGCTAAGACAGTGGAAGATTAGTATAATTCCCGTTCATTCAGTGTTGCAGAAAGAATATGAATTCTTTAGAGGTTATGAAATTCCTGCATCATTGAACATCTCAGTTTGTGGAGCAAATCATATGCCATTTATCTCCTGGATCAGGGACAACGGAAGGTCATCATCCTTAAATGACTCCTATTTCACTGGGCAGTGTAGGGAAATCAGTACAGCTAAACACTTGCATTAGGTCTCACCTTTATCTTCAGAAAGCTGCAGTGGAAAAAACAAAGTTGAGCTCTTAAGTGTTGTATTAAGTGATTTATTAAATTCAGCAAAACTGCTTTCCTTTTCATGTTAGGTATGTGCTTAAGTATCCAGCTCTCTCTCAACTGTGGATCAGACTTTTGCTTATGGTCCTGGCTTCAAGTTGGCTGCACTTCTGTGATATTTCAGATAAGCCTCTTTTCGGGACCTGACTCTACGGGTTACCCCCTACTGAGCATTTCCATTTTAGAGCTGAGCACTTTTAGTTCCCTATGCAGTAGATCATCCCATGGAAGGAATCCTTCAGTAGGACTGAGCTCCTATTCACTGGGATTTGTGAGCTCGGAGGGCTTACATCACTGGATCCTGAATCAACAGGCCTTTGGTTTTCTGTCCAAGTTTTGTTTTACTTTTCTGGGTTTTATAGCGTGTCAGCTTTAGAAGTATGTCTTAAAAAATATTTTCTCTGAATGACTTGCTAACTATCATGATAGTACTATGGGCTATCAATTTATTTTACAAGGAGTTAGAATGTCAAAAATATAAAATTGCTCAGGATTACTAATGGACATTTTATATAGTACTGACACAGGGATTTGTTATCTAGCAGCAGAAGCATGTGCTGACTTCATTAAAGTGAAAAAGAAAAAAGCCCACCCAAAAAAATAACAACCCYCCCTTATACCTGTTACTTACGTTTTTTCATTTTTAATATTTTTAGTCCTGGTGAGTCTCTTTTAACCTSATCTTTTTTATTTTTCAGTGTGTATTCTCATGTAGCAATGTTGTTTAACAGAATTTTTAACAGCAAGATGACCTTTTTCTTTCTTTGATTAAGATGTTTTTCCTCCTGTACCTTGTGTGCTGTGAAATAGTCACAACTATAGAAAAATTGCAATCAAGGCTAGTCATGGATTATATGATTTTTACGGTATTCTGCAATTTTTGGGCCTAGTTTCCTGCCTGAAACATTTTATGAACAGTCATCATCTTCCCTTTCTTCTTATGTGAATCTTTCTAGGCTGATACTGCTTGGTACTTTGGAAAATGCTGGTCTTTCTAGTGCAGAAGATGGAAAGAATTAAAAAAAAAAAAAAAAAAGCAGCTTTAAAATTGCTCCAACAAACTCTGAAATTGAAAGCAAGACATAGGATAAATATTAGCAGTAACTGAAGTGGTGGTATTGGTTGGGGAAGGAATTATGGGGGTGCTGAACAGGTATTGCTTTATAGATTGTGGTTCCACAGTTTAACATAACATGCATCATGATGTTGAAAGTGTCATGTATGGTAGGCTCATCACAGACCTGCATGTAAAAACAGGAATCATGACTACCTCTTTCTCAAGCAAAATTAATTATTCCTTGTGTATGATGGTCAAAGCATCTGCTTATTTAATACAAGTCTGGACTTTGGTAACTCAGTTGTCATCAGTCAAGCTAGAAAGTTGCTTGAGAAGCTGGTCTCTCTTTCCAGAGACTGRCTCCAGGGCAAAACAAGTCTGAAGTATGTTAGAGCACTACTCTGKGGTTGAAAATGGACAGGCACCAAGACTGGAACACTTCATGTATTATGGACTGGGAAATAATCCRGTAAAAGAATACAAATTTCTAAAAATTGAATTTAATTATGTGCAGATTCTGTACCATGTATCCSAGCTGTGAGCAGACAGATTTTCTTGTGCTTGCTTCAAACTCTTCTCTTGCCATCTGTGTTTGTCCTCCCCAGTTCCATGCGTACTACTATGCCTTTTTAGTAGAGGTTGTTTCTTTCTGCAAGTGTGTTTTTTTTTTGATTTTTTTTCTTTTTTCTTGTGGGCTGGATGTTTCTTTGCAAGAAGTGCAGCCACAGAAAATGTGGCTTTATTGATGAAACCAGAGCAAATGCAGCCCTAAGCTGAAGCAGTGGGGGATGCATCTTTGTGCCAAGTCGGTCCTTGGCATTGGGTCAGAGGATGCAGGTCCATCTGTTGGGTAGCAGTGTTCAGTCACAGAGACGTTTCTTTCTTTGGTTATTTCTGAATCTTCATCAGGATCGTTTCACTTACCATGGAATAGAATCATAGAATCAGTAAGGTTGGAAGGGACCTCTGGAGATCAYCTAGTCCAACCTCCCTGCTCAGCAGGGTCACCTAGAGCATGGTAGACAGGGTTGCATCCAGGCGGGCCTTGAAGATCTCCGGAGAAGGAGGCTCCACAACCTCTCTGGGCAACYTGTSCCAGKGCTCYGTCACTCTCACAGGGAAGAAATTCCCCCTCACGTTCAGGTGGAACTTCCTGTGGTTCTTTTTTTGCCCATTGCCTCTTGTCCTGTCACACAGGGCAACTGAAAAGAGTTTGKCCYCRTCCCCTYGACACCCTCCCTTCAGGTACTTGTACACATTGATMAGATCCCCCCTCAGTCTTCTCTTCCCCAGGCTGAAGAGGCCCAGCTCTCGCAGCCRTTCCTCATAGGGCAGATTCTCCAGCCCTCTGATCATCCTTATAGCCCTATSCTGGACTCTCTCCAGTAGCTCAATGTCTCTCTTGTMCTGGGGAGCCCAGAACTGGACACAGTACTCGAGATGAGGCCTCTGCAGGGCTGAGCAGAGGGGCAGGATCACCTCCCTCGACCTGCTGGCAACAGTCTTCCCAATGCACCCCGGGAGACCATTGGCTTTCTTGGCCACAAGGGCACATTGCTGGCTCATGGTCAATCTGTCATCCAYCAGCACTTTCCACTCAGGGAAACCTAAAGCAAGCTGAGGTAAGAATGTGCAGCGCACCTGCAATGTGAAGTGTTTGCCAGCCTGTCCTGAGGTGGAATGGTTCATGGGAGCTTAATGGGAGTTAGAGGCTTTTAGCAGGCTTAGTGTGTCTGTGCTTGCTATTCCTAGACCAAAAGACAGAAACAAGAATTTTTGCTGTCTTCTGGACAGTTGTCAGCATCTTCCAAATGCAGCAGCTAGAAAAAATGACCTAGAAATTCGTCAGGAACGTATCAGAGAAATTAAGATTTGGAACAGCGGGGTAGATGTTAAGCCTTGGGGTAGAAGTCCTCTAGCTCCAGTTCAAGCCAGAATCGTCAGTCATTGTAATGGTTTGATTTCCTGGAGCTTGTTGGCAGATTCAGTTGTCATAATCACTCTGAAAGACAAACTCTAAAATTTGAAACACAGTAATGGGCATGGCAATTAAACTCCTGCCTTTTGGGATAGGTAAGCAAAGCAAAACTTTTCCTGACTTGCAGTTTATCTTCTTTCAGTCAGTCTAGTATCTTACACCAGCACTAAGGGAACAAAATGAAATGGGGAAAAATGAACTAAAGAGAAAAAAGTGCGGTCTAGAATTGGGCTAAAAAAGGAACCGAATGCCTCTAGAAATAAAAAAGCCTATGAAACACTTTTAACAAGAGAAACAATGGTTCTGTTTCTGTATGTTAACTTCCCCTTGTATTTGGTCTGAGAGGAACAAAGCAGCCATTGGGAAAGACAGACAATATCCTCCCCTGCACTCAGCAGCACAAAAGATTGGTGGCACGGTTATGGTGGGAAACCTGCTCTGCTCCTGTAATGCATCTCATTTAAGCTGTGAAGAACAGAAATCTCTGAATGCACAGAAATGCTCTTTCGAGTTAAATAGCAAAGCTGTGCTAAATCCTTCAGTACTCACATTTATAACAGCAATAGCCTCCAGAGTCAACTGTTTATTTATCAATTGTTAATTGAGTAGATGTTTACTCATGATTGCAAACAGATGATTAATTTATGGCAGAGTTTTATTACTATGATAGTGAAGAGATCATTAGAAAGAAGGATTATAATAGAGTTCTCTGCACTTGTGAGGCTAGTAATAAAGATTGACTAATATAATTAGATAAAGCTTTGTAACAAATACTGTTAAATTGAGTCTGGACTTTATTTAAATGCACTGGCCTGTTATCTGAAATGTATTAGCAGAGTGCGTGGGTTAAGTAGAACCCCTGCCTACACTGTTTACTGTCTCCTTCAGAGATTAAAATGGCTTTATACTTGCTGGTTAAATTGCAATATTATGCTATGTGCATGCATGAGTATTATTTTTATTGAGAACTCTAAAAAATAATCTAGTAACCAAGGTGATAGATGATTTTTGCTTTCAGTTTTAACATGGAATGATTTCCAACTTCAATTTTGTTGAGAGGTTGGCCAAACTTCATTCAAGGAGCTGATATTAGGCTTCTTCATTTGATGAGCCTGGTAATTCTTTCGCATAATTCTATTTAATGAAAGCTAGAGTAAGACTTCTGAGAGAGTCCAATGACAATCCTGTGCAACACTTTATTTTTATGTTTTCACAGAAGCATGGAACACAACAAGAGAAGCTGGGATGGGGGTAGCCTGAAGCATTTTGGAATTTATATCTCCTTTTCCCACCCTTTCTGCTCTTTCAGGTGATGTGAATCTAGTGAGAACAAGGATAGATGAAAGTATTAACACAGGATGGGAGAGACGTAAAGACAGAACTTGTAGCTGTTATGTAATCGCTCTAGTAGTGGGCTTCTCAAATTATTTGAAAACACAATGCCATCACAGTGAATGCTGAARTAATGTTAGATTATAAAACCAGACATACTTTTTTAGAATCTCAATAAGTTGTACTGTAACTACCATGGATTCATGAAAATTGAATTTTTGAGGAGCTGCAAAATGAACACTGCAAAATTTCCATTTTTTATTCAGATTATTTAGGGGTAGAGCAACACAGCTCTCACCTCATCTTCCCTGGCCYGATGTGCTTCAAGACTTAGTGTATTCTGGAGCTGCTTTGGCTACAGACTACCAGATTGTGAACCCTCAGGCTGTGCAGAAATGCTCTCATTCTGCTAGGTGCCGAGCCTCCAGTGAAGTGCCTTGGGATCAGTGCTTGCTGCGCACCTCTCAGTACCTATTCCCAAAGGACCACAGAGCATTCCTGTGCTCAGCTGAGACTAGAAACACTTATTTATAATGGGAAGTGAAAAGTTCTTGCCCTGTGGTTAGAAAGGGATTCCACRGGGCTTTGCAATTACTGTTCCGCTGCTCCGCTAGCTGTATGCTCTGTGCTCGGATGTATGATATTCTTCACAGTTAGCAAAGCTGACAGGTCTAGATTCATGTTTCCACCCTCATCTAAAAATTACTCAAGTATTTTAGCTCTAGGAAAAAAAATGGAGGTTTTGTTTCTTTTGAGTGGAATTTCTTCTTTAGAAATAGAGCAATTGATATAAATTATTTGATTCCTAAAAAGATATTTGGAAGAAACCAATTGAAATATTGAAATCTGAAAAATAACAAACTGGACAAATGCCCAGGTTACAGGTCCCTTGCACAAAATGCTGTCTCCATTAGATGAGTAGGTGGGAATGTGAAAAGCTTAAATGCTGTTCGTAGAAATTACTCAGGAAGGATTAATATGGCTCAAAATAGTCTCAAAGGGTCTCTGGACATGTTCGTGGAGAGTTTCCACAGAAAATTTCTGCTAGCTTGAGSCTTGTACAACAAACTTGCCTTCTGAAATATTGTAAATGGAAGTAAGAAAGGAAAAGAAAGAAAAAGCTGAGATGAGAAATTATGAGGGGAACTCCTGAGGATGAATTGAAAGCAGGGTAGAGTAATGTAGAAAAATAAGGATTAAAGCTGTTTGAGAAACTTTCATGTTAGAAATACATTTGAGGAAAAACAAATGGAGTTTGATAGAGATTTTTCATCCTATTTAGAATTCTTTTTCCTTCTTGATAATAAAATTTGCTTCATTTTCCATGTCAAAAAATGTGCAGTCTGAAGCCCTGCACACAAGGTGACTTTTGCATGGGTCTCAAGGAATCAGAGTAGCCACTTGTCAGCAGTTCACAGTAAGACAGTGTTACTGAGGAAAGAACTTGCRTTTCAGATGGAGTTTGTATGGAAACAGAATTGCCCAGACCCAGACAAATYGTATTAAATACTGTTCCATATACAGGCTCTGGTTTGCAAATAAATGTAATTGTGTTGTTGGAACACCTATCATAGAGATTTTAATTCTAGAATTTTTATCTTTCTTGAAGTACCTACTACTAGCCAYGCCTAGAATTGGAATCTCTGTTCCAGATGGATGAGTAATCTGGCCATTACGCTATTTTTAATCTTCTCAATCCTGTGTCAGGTACGAATGAAAAGACTCCTGAGTTTTCTACTGTTAATAATATAGACGTGAACCTGTAAAAGATAAATCATTATTGTTATCGCCATATTCAACTTGCTGCTACTCCTTTGGAGTTAGCTCCTTTATTGTCAGAGTATATACTCTCAAGACATTAAACAAAGGAAAAAAAAAGTAGGTTTTTTTAAAATAAATTTATGAAAACTGGCACATAGCTGGCATTTGAAAAGCCGTCATGATAATCAAATCTTTGAATAGATTTGACAGTGATATACTTACACAGGTAAATCAATGCAATCCCAAAAGATATGAAATGGGAATGTAAATGCTCTGAAATATGGACCATTTTATTCAGTTGCTGAACATTAAGCATGTAAGAATTAGATAATTTTAGCCATGAGTATGTATGCAGAGCAACTACAAGTTGACTTGTTTTRTTTTCATCTAATCTTCTTCGAGATTTCCAAGCCAGCCGTTCACTGAAGAATATACAATATTTTAGTTGTTTGATAAGTCTTACAACAAGAAAAGTAGAAAAGGCAGCATAGTACAGCTGGTGTTTTTAAAGTAAGTAGTTGTTTGACATTCATAGAGATATAATTGTAATTCATTGAGCAAAGCTCTATGAGGAAGCAGAAGTCCTTGCTGGAACTGCTCCACAGTATCCCAGCTGTTATCTGTTTTCTTCACACGACGAGGGCTTGAATCGCATCTTAAGCCTTCAAGAATGTATGGTGCACTAGATACAGTGTGTGTTTAATTCTGGACTGGAACACGAAGCCAATGTAAACTCCAGTTATTGCTGGGCCTTTTCATTTCTCTGACATCAGACATGAAAGGTCATGACTGCTTATGTCACATTTAAAACAGCAGTAAAGATTCAGAAAACTAAAAAATGGCAATGTCTCAATTAAGTACTTCCAAAGAAACAGTCTGTTTATAAGTGTAACCTGTAGCTCTGTGTATATTTATATGCTATCACAGTGATGAGCATTTGAAAATGTGTGGAAGAAAATGGACATCATCTCCAAAATCTAAAGGCATTTGGGTAACATGAATATTGTCTGCATTCCTCACTTAGAGTAGTGTGTGTGGTTGTTTTTTTTCAATTAAACTGGCTTTTGTGAGCCTGTTGCCTCTGCGACTGGGGTGGGACCATGGCAGTTTGTTTTTGTAGGATGGAAATTTGCATGGAAAGGTGAAGTGGAAGTCTCAGAAATCACCAGACTTGCTGTGGAGTTGTGATCCAGCATGCTCTGTCAGACCAGTTGAGCCTGCTCTAATGTTTACAAATCAGAAAAGTTAGCCTGGGATCATTCAGTCTCCAGCAGAATTGCAGACCAAAGGATTAGTTCAGCTGATGTTTGTTCTTTCTAATACTTTCTGTTTATATTAAGGAAAGGAGGTTGTCATTTGCATTACAGTCTCAAGGAGTGTGTGGGATTGAAACAAGATGGGTTTAAATGAGCAAAAAGCCTAGTCTTTACAACAAGGAAATAATTTTTCCTCACTTAAAATAAAGAAGCGGAAAATGGAACCGAGCACAAGTTCTAATTRATTTAGGGGGAAAAGAAAATCACTAAATGTATACGCATATGGCTAGAGAGATTTTAGATAATATAGAATAAATAAACTATGTGAATAGTTTAATGTGAATAATATTAATAAAAAACTTTTATTTAGAAAAATTTAGTGAAATGTATCCTTGAAGTTACTGACCGTTGAGTATCGAGCAGTCTCATCTCTTATCATGAGCTTATAATATCAAACTTTAAAATCCAACTCAAATACCAGAACTTCTGAAGAAAGTCATTGATGCTTTTTTAAATTGCACCACTACAAAAGAGAAGATTTTAAAGAAAGTTTTAAAAATAAAACATATTTATTTATGTGAGAATAAAAAAAAATTCACTCGAAATGCTTGAAATGGTTTTCACAGAATGATTACAAAGTACTTTCAAATAGCAAGGCTTTCAAACATACCTAAAGCCACATGACCTAACTACCAYGTCAGTTAGTGTTTTATAGAATTTGGTGTAATTGACTTTAGATTTATTAAATGCACATAATATCCAGCTGTTGACCTATCTAAAATGTCATGAAAATCTAGCTCTGCTGATAATTTTTTTCACTTGTACTGGGAGAAAGCCTGTTTTCATAGGAGGACACATCTGAGATAATTAGAAGATGGCTTTTAATAAATGTACCTAGCTCAACCCCGACAGGTAATAGTAGACATTCTATTTTTTCTGTTCCTTTTGTTTCTGTTCACTTCTAATGAAGAACAGGGAAAAAGTAAGAAGGACCAAGTTAGAAGAGCCAAGCRCATTACAGTAACTGAAATTTGTAATATTTACCGGGATAAAGTTTAGTATGTTGTCACCTTAGACTGCAGAATTTGAAGACTTATTTAATATAGGAAACTGGATAGATCTTTTYGAGTATAGCTGGTATGACCAAGTCAGCACTGTCAAAGGGATCGTTCAAGATTTTTGGGTCTATTTCAGATGGAACCACATTAACAAGTTATTTTCTAAAGTGCTGGATCAGACGTGTGCATGTTGGTGTCTGACATGCTCTTATTTATTTAAGTTAGAAAAAACATGCTGGAATTTTCTGTTTGGWGTTCACCACTGCATGTACCAAATGCTAAATAGAAGTGAATGCAAAGATTTACAAAAAGGCTGAGTGGATTAGCTGTCTACCTTGTACTTATTTTCAGTGAAATCTGACTGCTCAGCTCCCTTATGCTTTTTAACAATTCTAGTCAAAGTTCTTGCAGTAGGAGAAGAAAAAAACCCAGYAACTTTGTGATGAATACAGTCACATTTGGTTTTAGGATCTCATGTAGTGAGGAGGTTGCAGGACTCTGCCCTGTGTATATATAGCATGCTTTACTTGGTTTGTGAGTGCTTAGCTGGTGATGGATGATTCAGTCCAAATGTTAGGTTTGYGTACTGACAGTCTGTCTCCCTGATATACTTTGAACTCTGGATGAATTTTTATATGGTTTTACACGAGTACTCATGAAAACAGGAGCAAGTTATTTCATTGCCAAATCTCAGGTGGCCAACCCGGTGCAACTGCCATAATTTTTGTAGGTGACTTGAGAAATAAAGTTATTATCCAGCAGTGGGGAGCAATGAATGTGTTAATGGCTAGACTGGCAGGGCTGCACTTGAGGTATTCAGAGCAAACACCTTAGTCAGCAGTCACAGGTGGGAAAAAATACCTTTAACTGTGAAAATATCACAGATGCTTGATTCAGTTTTTACAGTACTTTTTGATAAATAACTCTATCTGAGGCTTATTCCCCAATAGCTGCAAGAAGGTTTATTCAGGGAAGGATGAACTAGTATAGAGGGGAGAAGGAAAGAGTTTAGGAAGATTTGAATCTTTGAGCATGGTTCCCAAACTCTGTTGTCCTCTGTGTAGAGTTGCTCTTGATCGATCACCAGAGCCTTTTCCCCTCCGTTCTTAATGGAGGGATCCATGCAGGGTCTGTGCTTTCATGGGCTCTCTTGAGCAGAGGTACTTGTAGAATGTCCTTGTGGAGAAATAAGGAGCTAAACTACTAAACTTTTAGTTACTTCTGTGGAAAATCAGGGAAGTACAAGCCCTTGTTTCCTCAACCCTATTAAATCGCTGAATACTTTACTGAGGGAACTGTTTGTTATGGCCAGCATTTTACAGCTGCAAGAAAGAGACCATTTCCCAAAGAAAAGTAACCATGTGACTAAATATTTGAGGGTTTTGTAATCTAGCACAAGACCCAGTAAACTGCGTCCTAATGCTGGCATATGCCTACATGCTGGATCATGCGACAGGCCATGGGCCATGTAAGGAGGGATGTGGTGAAAGGCRTCATGGACATGTGCCTTTTAGCAAAGTAGCTGTCGGTGCAGGAACCTTCTGTATAATGAAGGCTTTGTTGCAGTGCAGCAACAAAGTCTTGCTATTAACTGTACAGATGTGTGGTCCGATGATCCACGTATATATTACAATTTTCTGCATCTCAGAAGTGAAAATAAATCTTTTTATTTTAACATCAATGCTAGGTTTAACGTAATTCAAAGTTTGGACAGTCTTATTTGGGTCATGGAAAGTTACATCCAGAAGAGAATTCTGAAATATTTTTTTTTGAAAGGTTAATGTAGATAAAATGACCAAAACTAGTGCTGCTTTAATTATCCAGGATGAACAGATTAAATGAAAGTTCTCCCTTCAAATAGATTCCTTTCAAGGCATGATGTTTGGTTTTGTTAATGTTCAACCAAGTGTGGGATATAAATTTTCAAATTTTAAAGGCATGTGAACAAGAGCTGATACCATTAAATATACGATTTCTTACAGTTTTGGGCAATGTGGTATGCCATGTGACCCTGTGAAATAGCATTTGTGCTTTTCAAGTTGACCTTGAAAGGAATGTTAGAACAGCAGTTGTATATTGCACACGTTAACAGAAGCAGAAGTATCTCTAACTGTCCTGAACATGTTTTAAAATCTACTGTAAACCGCGTTCATAAATAGAAAGCTGGATCAAAGTTTGATGAAACAATGATAGTATTGTATGTGCAGAGACTAAGTGAAGTTAGGCTTTCCCAGGAAGCCTTTTTCTATATGATAACAGGCTCCAGAATTAGAAGAGTGTTTAAGGATGAGAAAAGTACAGTTTTCTAGTACTTTTTTTTCTTTTTTTTACATTTACTATTGATTACAAAGATTATCAGAGCAGACTTTTGTGGGATTTAATRCTAAGGAGCTGTAACAATGAAGAGTCTACTATGTTCTTAACAAACTATAGCTTGGCAAAGAGTGTTCAGATAWTTGAAGTCTTTAGCGTACATCTTTGATTTCAATGTGTTAGGGTTGTGGGACATGTTTGTCTGGTTGAGACTCTTTGAAGATACCCCATAGGCTTCTTTCAGATCAAGTCACACCTCACAAAAACACTTTAATTGAGTCCAAGCTCCTCCTTTATTGGTCTTCAATAGCATTAAGACTAGGCAATGAAAAAAAGTCGTCCTTTTAGGGGAGATACAGTGTGAATTGGACCTCTGTGAAGCTGTTTAGAAAACGCGCTTCCTATTTAAGGTTATCTTCACTCATTTCTTTCAGTATGATGTGAACATTTAACAAAAAAGCTGACATTCCTATCATAGTGTTGTGTGTATTCTTCTCCTGTCCTATGCAACTATTTCCCACATTTGTCAAGGCAAAGGTTGAAGGGGTATGGACAAGGGAAATAGGTCGCCCATTCATTCCTATCTGTCAGGAGTTCACTTTGTCATGATAACATTCAAGGAGTATATTTATCTATCCTGCTACTGGAGGTTAAAGCAAGGGTAAAAAAAGGAGAAGGGAAGAAATCATGCTTAAAAAGTTTACAAATTCTGCTGCAAAGACTGTAAACAGAGAGAGGCTTGCAATGGAATGTGTAAAATACTGCTGCATTGATAGCGCTGGGGCGGCTAGCGGCTACAAATCCGCTCGTATAAACAGAGCAACTCTTGCTGCAGATTGGGTCTGTTTTGGCTTAAAGTCTGAGGAACACATTGCTTTCAAAGTGAATTCTTAGGTGTCACTTCCCATAACTTATAGCAGAAGATTACAAAGCTACTGATATAACATATTAGTTTGATGGACAGAATTATACCCCCAATGCTTCCTGCTCTCCCCAATGACGCACACTAACTTAGTGTGCTGTGACAGCTGCCTTGATTTACCACCAGGCTGGGAGGCCAAGTGGGAGAGGGAACATTCACATGAACGCAGGGGCTGATACTGGCCCACAGCCTAGTTTATAAAGCTGCCCTGTAATTCACCACAAATGTGTCACCATTAAAAGGGAAAAAAGGATTGCAGATAATAAATACTCTTTAATTTATTAGCTAACAACAAAGAGATCAGAGCCAGTTGTGATGTGATTGTTTGACATAATATTGTCAAGGAAAAAAGCTAAGTTGACCAAAGATGTATATTACACATTCAAGCAGATGCATCAACTCTTGGCTTGTCACAAGCGGAGCTAAACAAAACGCCAAACAGAGGAGAGAACTGGCAAACAGCACAGTCATTTATCTCTGAAAGAGACATATTCAAGAGCAAGTGAAATAAGACATAGTTCTTTGGGCTTGGTCAAGGGCCAAGTTCTAACTATTATAAATTAAATGTTTTGTGTATCGTATTTGGCAACTGCAGCAGCTCTTACCATCTTGGTCATGGTAGGAGAGTGTTAGATTTTCCTGTCTCCTTTTTTCCAGAATGATGGCTTTTGTTGTGGGGGGACACCRTTAGAATGTGTCTGTGCATACTAATAGCCACAATGCATGATATAAAAAAGGCAGATAGGTTTTGCAAATACAAATAAGAGCATTTAGGCCAGACACCCTGCAAAATGTGAGATTTCCAAAAAGCCTTTTAGAAGTCATGACTCTGTTAAAA
>NW_028186490.1:3278245-3284999 GCF_003343005.1 Rhea americana
CTCCTTCTCTGGAGTGTTGAGTATACAGAATATAGTCATCAATAAAATTATTTCAGGTTCATATGCTTTTAATCAGAGTTTTGAACTTCATGTAGTTTATTTTGAGGAACCTTTCCTTTTTGTTTTATACCAGCATTGTTCATGCCATTGCAGTTAGCTTTGTGTCAGCGTTTCCATTATAAATTATGCCTGAGTGGTTTGGATGTCAGCTGTAAATTTTTTTGCCCTCATTTGAAAACTGGCGCACAGAACCGGAGCGTGCAGATTATACATGTATGCAAACACACACATAGAAAGAAAAGGAATATTTAAAATCAGCTTTGTTAATGGTACATGGGTATAATGCTATACATCTCAAATCTGCCTAGTCAGTGTTGCACACTATATTCCAATATTGGAGGCAAGTAAATAAAATGCATAGTTCTAGCTTCTGACTGTTCTTCATTCAGTGCAAAACTGGAGTATAGTCAGAGGACTCTCTCCAGGTATAGATTGTACTGTAACTGAGCACAAAGTTGGACCAAAATTTCAGGTTGGCGTAATATAGTCTACATTGTGTGGAATACTTTTATGCACACACTTGCATGCTTACGACACGTTAAGCATGTAAATTGGTAKCTGAAAAATATGTTGGCTGAGCAAAATCTGTGTATTTCATGCTATTAGAACAAAGAAGTTCTAATACCTCTCTACTTTTCAGAAGTATGGAAAGTTAGATGTATTACTACCTGTGTTAAATAGAGAACGTTCGTCTTTGTGAACATCGCTCTGGCAAAAAACTTTGCATCATTTAACCTGTCAAGCAAGAACCCTGCTGAATCTGCACAGGTATAAAAATTTTCCCATGATTAAAGGTCTACAAAAGTATTTGCTTGAACATCGATGACGTCATCCTACAAAGACTGAACTGCTAGGATTTTGTCCGGTTTTGGTAAACGGATGTTGTCTTACAAACTTTCACAGAGTGAATTTAGAATGAAAATTTAAACTGTGTGTATATTCTTCAAGGGTTTGCCCCTTCTTCATTTCCCTTTTCATAGCTAGATCATACAGTAGCTCTTTGAAGCAGAAGAGGAAAGGGATAATGYGTTTTGTGGAAGATGCCCAAGCCATCCCATCCCAGCTGGGAGGCTGAAAATTCTCTAGATGAGCAGTTATTGGCTCTGAAGGCAAACGTGCTGCTTGACCCAGGGGCACTCAGGTATTGGAGGTCAGTACAGTAATGCAGCTTTTCAGATTTTGAACAGTCGAAGAACAGGAGCCCGTGTGGTAACGTGGGGCAAGCTGCCTGCCCGAAGAAGCTCATAGCACATTTAATGAGATCCGTCCTCAGGGGAGCATGTATCGCACATTTCACCAACCTTCTTGTGAYGAGTGATTAAAGGAAACTTTTCAGATGATACCCTAAGTGAAAAAGAGAAGGGGACAGGCTCTGTCAGAATTGGTAACCTAAGTCACTCCCTTTTGATGAGCAGGGAGTAGACTCCCCAAACAGGGAATGGTGTGATTTGAAAGAGAGTCTACGCAGTCTGAGCAGTGCAACTGTGTGGCATTGGCCAGGATAATTAAGGACAGGCCAGATGGAAATACAGCAGGAAGTACCATTTGTTACAGGTAATACCTGCAAATGCTTTGTGTTTATGCAAAGAYATAAGAAACGACAGTCTCTGCTTTACAGAGCTTGGCATCTTGCAGTCCGTCTCTCTGTTCCCAGCTCCAGGAATGTAGCTGTAGATGAGGCCAACGTTCCTGTTGTGCTTATATGGCAGATTAATTTTGGCTTTTGTGCCAGTTTTCAGTATTAACAGCATAGTTTTTGTCATAATAATTCTGATAGTGCTGTAAGAAATCATTAACTATCTCCTGGAGTCTGATTATTATTA
Organism: Rhea americana; assembly: GCF_003343005.1. Taxonomy (NCBI): domain Eukaryota; kingdom Metazoa; phylum Chordata; class Aves; order Rheiformes; family Rheidae; genus Rhea; species Rhea americana. The sequence continues at coordinate 3,280,129 of NW_028186490.1, forward strand.
GAATCTCAAGTGCTTTTCAAAAGTTTCCACTTCTTATGTGTCTAGCCCTACCCTTAAGGTAAAAACACACCTCAATTGCTCCCCCAAAACTCTGGAGTAGTGTACCAAAAGAGAAAGACTCTACATTTGATTAGTATTTAAGATCTCAGGGCTAGAAATCGTAGGACTCTGCTTCAAAATCATACATTCTGASTTGTGGAGTTGAGTTATGTTCTTTAAAGCTCGGAATCTGCAGTTTTATTTTCCTTACAAAATGCAATCCTTCTATTCTTTAAATTCATGAAGGAGCAAAGCCTAGAAAATATGAAGGCAAAATAAGATATATTCTAGTCTGTTATATTTTAAAGACAAACATAGTTTTAACTCCCACTGAAATATGACGTTTGGAAATTCAGACACACTTCAAATGAATTCAGCAGCACACCATGGTGTCCTCTAGGAATCATTCTTTATAATGTTAAAGACTAAATTGTATATATATATGCTTATTAACACTGACCACATTATATTTTACCTCACTGTTCTCTAAATATGGAGTAGCTTATGGAAAACTAATGCAGGAGCAAATGAAAAACTAATCACATTAATACCACGCAAATGCTTTACAAAAATTTAGAAGCAGGTTGTAAAAGCATATCAAAACAGATATGATGTGTACCGGAACACATGACAAAATGGATGTAACAGATGAAGAAATGGATACAACATGCTGAGGCTTACTGTAACTTACAGCGAAATTGATATAACTCATACAGAAATAAAACATAGTGTAATAAGATATTGTAATGAATTGAATAAAGCAGATAACGGAATTGATTAGAAAGTATACTAAACTGAGTAAAACATACCAATGTCACATATTGAATCAAATAAAAACATAACAGATTGGATTGTATTGAATTTACTAAAACAAAAAGACTGGATTTAAACCATACTGAGTTAAAATAAAGCAAATGTGTCATGTAAAGCTCAGTAAAACTCTGGATATTAGTTCATCTGGRTCACATCACTGATTTCATCCTTTTGGCTGCATGCCACCAGGAAAAGAGATAGTTAAGGTACTAGACTTTGGAAAAGAAGGTTCATGTTTGATATCGGCTCTTTCTATCAGACAAACTTTTTATTAGATATTTTTAAAATATCTTAGTCTCTTGTGAATTCTTTTTCTCTGTCTYTGTCGTTCTCTTTTGCTATATATGTTATCTGAGTATCAGTGATTTTTTTTATCCTGTGTTACTCTCTCCAAGCTATGGATTTTATCAGAGCAGAAATTCTTTTATTAGTTTTGAGTTTCTTTTGGCAATGTGATGTATCACTGTTAGGCAGAGCCATTATGCTTTTGGTATGAATTCTTTTAATCTATTCAGTAGATCAGATAGGTTAATTATGAAGTTATATGCAAAATCATACACTTCCTTTCAGAGAGGTGAAGGAACATTGTCTTCTGAGCCTGTGTTCTTGGAGTCTCAGGTAGCCACTTGATCTTGGAACTGTGCCTCAAAACAAACAAAAATACTAAAAATATTAATTTTTAACAGTCGGTTAGAGAGGTGGAAAAGGGTCAGGTGAAAGGTAATTTGCTGGTTCTTTTGGCTTTCTTCAGTTCCAGGAATTTTCTTCTTTCTAAATCTTCTGCCTCAAGCAATTACTACTTTTTCCATAGAAATCTGTTTTACTGTTCCTTGTAAGACACTTTGTTGCACTAAACAGTTCCAAAGAGAGATTCTCTTGGGTGTGTTGCAAATTCATAATTTTGGGTATATCAACAGTTGAGGTGACCCATGGAAACAGTTATCAGATTAGATAACAAACTTACTTTGAGATCAGATGTGAAAGTTCCAGTATCTGGTGTGATGATGATCTACAGAAACAGGAATTTTGCAAAAACAAATCTCTGTAGGCTATCTCACTTGCATCTGAAAAAATACCCTCCCTGCCTGATCTTTTCCTTCTTATCAAAATTTGATTGGTAAATTCGGATGTAAAATGTGGGTTTGATCAGAGTCCTTTTCTTCTAATTCAGGCAATAAAATCCGACTTGACTTTTGGATTTTGCGTACTCCCTGTTGTAAGTACATGATGCATGTTTTGAGTATGTTACTGAGTACAGAGATTCATTGATTGCCTTGTTTTTCTTTGGTTTGATTATATCACAAGATTAAAGAGAGGGAAAAAAAACTCTCCAACCTTCAAGCTTTGCCAAGACAGATTTTTAAAATTTCAGTTGTCTTTTATTCGTCTCGTTTCTTTTTTTTAATCTATCCCCCTAAAAGTCTTAAAAGTTKGAAGGCTAACAAGCTCCTATCTTTGTAATTTTATTGTTTGGCTATTAATCTCGGACTGTAAATGAAACCTGTACTCCTGCCAAGGTTAGCTTTCAAAAGTTTGCTCTATTACGTTCATTTTATAGCGATATTTAGTAAGTTGCGTAAAGAAAGACAAGAGAAGYTTGGCTTTGATTTCTTCAAATTGGTGTCAGCGTGGAAGGAAGTTGGCTKTCCTAGATGTGTGGTCGTGAAGTGTTAAAAGGGGAGTAGTTTCCACTGATAGTTCTCTTTGAAACACGTTAAAGTGTGCATCGCAGGGTGGCGGAGTTTCCCCCCCGCGATGAGGTCGGCGTACCACAGGCCACGTCTGCGTCGGTAAGCAGCGCGCCGCGACAGGGCGCGTCGCGCGCCGCGATCCGTGCCGAAGGCCGCTGTTGTCTCCGGGGTAGCTGAGAGGCGGAGGACTGTGGTGTGTTTTCCATACCCCTGTAATGCATGCACGGGGTGGTGTCCGGATAGCGAGTGCACCACGCTGAATGGCTATTCTTTAGAGTTTGTTAGAAYATGCAGAAAACTTCTTTCCTGTGTGTACAATTAAGAAACACTTTGTTAAAGAGAAAATACATTAAAATGAGAAATAAAATGAGCCCTTACTCTCTCTGTCACAGGTAATAATTTACTTTTTGGGCACAGCAAAAAGAAAATGTATCTTTTGCTTCTGACCCAATGACCGCGCAGTGGGATGCTGTGGAGGGTAGCGTATTAGTCCCTTCTGTTGACTTACTGCTGTTTTTAAGAAACTTTGCTAGTCACTGTAACAGAGGAAAAGGATAAACTCAGTTTGTAGTTAGAACCTGTATCACCAGGGCTGCAAGGTCTTTCCACTAATTTTTTTCTAATGTAGAGAAAGAGAATTGTCACCATTTTTTACTGACTCTAGTATCATCCTTTTTCTCTGGAATCTGTTGTAGTTTGTTCTTTCAGACAAAGTAGTTCTATTGATTCAYCCAGAATTCTTGAATATATTTTTGTATAATTTTTTTCCTCTTAGTTAAGTAAATTAATAAACAAGTACAGCTTTAAAGAGATGCATGATGTTATTAGATAATGCCCTGTCTTTCCTGGGACATTGCAAGAGGTTTGAAAGCTGCAGTGGCTAAATCCTTTAGTAGTAAAAGCATTGAAGATAAAACAGATTCTAGGAAAAAAAAAGAGTGGAGGAGAAAAGAGTGGTACTGCATTGAATCCTCCTAGATCTAATATATCATATAAAGAAACAGTGAGTTTCTTATTGTGCTTCATTTTGTTGTTGCATTTGTGAATCCTGCTAGAAAGTCAATGTATGATATGCTAGTCAAGATCAGTACCTTCAAGGGAGGTTTTCTCATGAATTCTTCTTGAAGATTAGTATTAGCTGCATAAGAAAGCTTCAGGAATGAATGCCCTATAGGTAGTCATTTCCACCAGCTTAGATTTTTTTTTTTTTTTTTTTTTTTTTTTAACAGCACTTTCCACAAGAACATGGAAGGTGAGCTCACTCCCTCTCACCTAAGGAGGTAACTGCAGGCAGCAGTTATACAAATGAAGTAGAAATTTTGAGCTGGGAACTCCAGCTGAGCCTCTCTGTTTGTGTGCCTGGATGCCCTTTGAGTTTTTTCTGCATTGTATTTTACGTTGTTATTATTTTCTGTAAATCATATATTTAAAAGTTCTCATCTCATTACCCTCAGCCGTTCTTTCGGAGGGGCACCACTGATAACATACCACTAGACGAGGAGATACCTTACTCCTAACCTCACCTTCTGTGCTCGTCTCTCTGAGGCTCTTTGTTGACCATTCCAATCCATTAAACAAGCATTAGCCGACTGCATGCTGCAACAGTCACAACTCTCCATCAAATGGAAAGACATTAAGCCTTCACAGCAGGACTCAGACACCCTTCGAAAAGTAAGGGAATCTGTTGCAATTTTTAAACATTCAAACCATATTAATTCTAGTGACAGTTATCCCTTAAGTCACTTCAGGCAGCTGCACACTTCTCAACTTTCACAGCTTTCATGTGGAGCTCATGATTTTTTTTTTTCTGACTGAAACACTTCCCTGTCTCTGATAAATGTATTTATATTCAGTGTTTTGAATCAGAAAAATATTTAATAAGTTCACAAGTGATGGATTAAACAACCACTAGTTCCTTTAATGGCACTTTAACTGTGACTGTGATGATATTTTAATCCTTCTGGTTTAAATGGATTCACTGGCTGATACCAGGTAGCTTTCAATGACAGATCTACCAACTCATAGTTCCAATGCAAGTTTTTTTGATATTTTTAAAATTAAATTCTCGAGGAAAAACAAATATGTAAACTAAGCAAGCACACTGCAACTATTTTTGGCTCGTTCGATCTATCCCATGGCCCTTCCATGAACTCTTTAATTCAAAAGGCATTAATATDCACACAGCAATTTTAAGAAGTTGACTACTCTGAATTTGAAGTCTTATGTCCTGATCTAACTGTTCTTTTCTGGAGCAGTGGAGAGAGAAAATGAGAATTTAGTGTGGTTAAAAAAAAAAAAAAAAAGTGTGGTTAAAAAAAAAAAAAAAAA
>NW_028186490.1:3285005-3461343 GCF_003343005.1 Rhea americana
TGTGAGCCAGTCTTTTAGTGGCTTTAATTTGCCTGGTGTCTTCTGTACTTCTGAAAACTCAACCATTATGTTCAGTACAGATCTCGAACTTATCCAAGGAGTGTAATCCTCATTTGCACTGTGAATCATCTTTTTCCTCTGCCCTGGATTAAATTAGCAAGGTATATTTAATCATTTTCAGTTTTTAAATAGTTTTCATTTTGGTGCTGCGTCTGCATCATTCAACCTATGGACACATTGACTGTGTCCATCTCCAACTATCATAAAAGAGCCATAAATCAGGAAAAAAGTGCCGTGCTGCTTAAAGCTGGTGAAATGAGCTTACAAGAATATCAACCTGTCACAGAGTAAATCAGCAAGTGTCCTTAAATGTCTGTTTCATCAGGGAAAATTCTGAGTTCATGGCTTGAACTCAGTCGCCATTTCCTCCCATTGCAACACAAACGTGATGAGTGTTGTGGTTAGATACTGCGTCATGCTTATTCCCAGTTTATTTATGGCTAGTAACTATAGGTTTTATTGCTTACTTCTCTTCAGATTTTGTCAAAAATTAGTAAACTAATTCTGCTCCAGTAAAGGAAGAGGCTATGTTGTGCAACAGTCTTTTAAATAGCTAAAACCTGAGTAGTAGTACCTGGTTAGATCAAGAAGCCTGGGTAGTATTTCCATTGCCAGGTAACAATTTATTCTTGTTACTACTGAATTCCAAGGAGAGGGAAGAAAGGATATTTATTGTTCAGAGGCAGTCCACTGTGGACATGAAGTAGTTAGGGAAATGATTCAACACAGCATAATTAACACTGTTTAATTGGATTTTGAAATTTTCTTTCTGGTTTTGGTTCATTCTCTCTGACCAAGTAAGGTAGATACGAAGTCTCCTTTTTTTTTTAATTTGTCACATAGTGACTGACAGCAAACTATAGCAATATAGCAAACTCAGTGCATCAAAATAGATGAGAATTAAGGTTCACATTTTCATGATGTACAATATTTAGATTTCTGCTAAACTAATATATAAAATCTCTGGTTTTCCTATGTTTATTACTGTTCAGTTTTAGGGATATCCTGGTGTTCTTGTGATGTATTTTATCYTCAATTATTAATGTTTATGCAATTCAATCTTCAAGCATAATTTAATAGTGAAGTATACTCTGTTTTGGGAATTTGTTTAGTATGACATTTTTCTTCAGTAGAATATAACCTCTCCCACAATATTTCAGAGAATTCAGTTATGAAACATGTTAGGAGAGTTGTCAAGAAGATAATTGACAAACAGGATARGGGTGCTGGACCTGTAGATTTAGAACTAGATAATTAATTTTAAGTGTAAATTTCAATTTACCCTTAAATATGGTGCTCTGAGTACTTCTATATGAGCGTATTATTCTATACAGAGAAGGAGAGAGAAATGACCCTGAACACAGTGCTATTCTGAGCAAGGATTACAAAAAGTTGGTTTATCTTAAATCTGTTTAAAATAGCTGCAAAGTGTACTTACAAGAGGACTGAAAGTCAGTCTTGACCGTATTTTCACGTCATCTTTTAGCTTGTTTCCCTGTATTTGTGAATTGTCTTTGTTCAGGTGTATAAGGCTGTCATATAGGGTAATTACTAGCATGCATAACTGTGACAAAGTAAATCAAGTGTTAAGTAGGSCATATTAATTTGCATAATCCTTTTRCAAATCCTTCTAGGTGCTTATTTCTTAATGACTTAGATATAATACTAGGAGAAGGTGGTAGAAAAAGTGTATTAATGAAAGCCTAACATTTCAACTTTGAATTTGTTCACAGTTCATTTTCCTTGTTTTAATTATAGGTTGACCTGCAAATGTTATATTGATAAGTAATATTTTTTAAATCTGGAAACACTTAAATACAGTTAATACATAATTAATTAAATGTTCCAACAGTATTATTTAAAATGACTTATAGGTAGCATCTTAAACACAACGAGAATAAGCAAAGACTGTAAGGAATAAGTTTATAAGGGAATACTGCCTTTCCTCTATATATTAGGATTCCTCTCTTATCTCTGTCCGTAACTACAGAAGACTCCKCATGGCTCAGATCACTGAAATGAAATAAACAAGCAAACCCTAGAATTACTTAAGTTATTTAGAAGAATGTTTTAGTTCCGTCTCCTTCTCCCCACAATCATTTTGTTTCTATGTGAGGACCTTGGTTAGACTATTGATTCAAATTCATAGATTAATCTACAAGCTGGAAAATTAATGTGGTATTTACATAGCAGCCCTGGGTTTCTATCAGTTTTCAATTCACCATCTATGATGGTGGTTTTTCAAGTAGAATCTGAAGAAATCTTTAGTTCTCTAGTTACTTGTCTGCTTTTTAATGGCTGTTATGCATACTTTATCAATCCTAGTTATAAATTTTGAAATCACACATGGCTAATTAGTTGTTTAGAACTACATTTTAACAATCTATCAAATGAAAAAAAAAAGTTGTTCAGACAACATTTTGCTAGCGTTAATCAGCAAACGGTATCACCCCTATTTAGCAGTAGCAGGACGTATCACAAACATGTAACTGTCGAAGGAGGACGCAGAGTTTCAGTACACCCAAATGCTAGCGAGCAGGAACAAGATGCTGTTGAATGTTCTTATGGTTTTGTATCTGCAGCAATCTCCTCCTCCTGGGTCTGCTGTGAGACCTGTTACCCTCAGCTCTCTGCCTGGCTCCTCTGCCYGTTTCCCGAGCAGTCACTTTGCAGGGACTCGGAGAGGGAAGGCACCAAAAGGTTTTTCTCAAAAAGACACAGAAGTTGAGGATGACCCATTTTTTTACAGCCCAGCTGCTGTGTTCTTGACTGTTTTGGGGGAAATGCTCCTGACATCGTTGGAGACTCAGCCGTGCCGCCTGTGGGGATGTCCTGGTGCAGTGCCCCAGCCCTGGTCCATGTCCTACCCCCTGGTTCAGGAGAAAACGGAGGGGGCCTGCGGCAAGGCGGGAGTAACACAAAACAGCAGGAGTGAGCAGTGCTAGGGAAAGAAAATGAATAATGCAGTGCAAATTACATAAACTGTCTAAAGTATTGCTTCTGTATTAGCTTCAATAGAGAGCAATTGCTATGTGGTAATTTCCACTTCTTTTTTCTTTTTTAAGTTTGCAGAGTTTGTGTGCCAGAGCCCAGTGCATAGATCTGGTAATTTAAAAATATAATTCCAATTTTTGATCTGCGTAATTTGTTTTGGGGAGTTTAAATATATCCAGTCAAATAGAGAAAGATTGGGTACTGCTTCTTAATTAAGTGAATTTACACCTGGAATGAATTATTCTTATATATAAAGAAGCAAGTGAAGCATTCTGAAAGATTGCTTATGCTCCTTTAAACAAGCTGTAATTTTACCAAACYGAATAATTAATCAAAACAAGATTGTTTTGCTCACAACATCCCCAGAAGTTATGTTTTGTGTTATGTTACTTTACCTCCCAATAGCGTGTGCCAATGGAAAGCAGTTGCGTGATTATGATATAGAAGTAAGTATGTGGCCGTTTCTATCAACTGATTCTTCTGAGTCTCTGTACAGACGGACATTACGTTATTTCTAATTAATCGCTGGCAAATTTTATGGAAGGCATCRGAATGCTAATGATATCCTAGGAGCTCTTCAGTAACCTGGTCCAGAAACACATCACMTAATAGTTTCTCATTCTGTGTTTGTCCTGCTTTCTGCCAGGGCTTTGACCTCCATATTCCTGTTTTCAATATTATCACTAAGTGGCTGTTGTGTATTATCTTATGTTTGAATCTGGGGATTCCTGCATGGATGGATTTCTGTGAGGAGAAGGATGGTGTGGCTTGTCAGCTCTTTGGAATAGACACTGCCCTTCTTCTCTCTGTGTGTAATGGTGACCTAGTAAGGACATGGAAATTTTCCTGGGACTTGGAGGTAACCTCACGGTCTTAGTACACAGGGATGATGATCATATGATCTCATCATATGAGTGCCTCAAAAAATAAAAATCAGGCTCAGAGTAGAAAAGGAGTTGGCTCTGATGATTTTATCCAGTTTATTCTGTAATTATTGTTACTTTAGTTTTAATTATATTCTAATAATGTTGCCACCTTAAAGAAATAAAGTAATTAATGATTCTATAGTATTCAGAATGAATATGTTTTCAGCTCACAAGGAAGGAGCCAAAACCCTATATAAAAATAAGGCCATGGATTTTGTTCCTCATCCTCTTTCTGTTGACTTCTAATGGACAAAATTAGTTGTGCTTATTCAGCAAAACCGCCTAGCTGTGATCAAGAATAAAAATATAAACCAGAAAATTACCTCACATATTTAAGTGCACGTCTTCATGTTGTCACACTAGTCAATATTTAATTTTTTTCTATGACAGAGTATCTGTCTAATTTCTAATAGATATTTCTAATATTCACACACCAATGTTTTGGCATGGGCTTTAGGTGCATTAAAATGTGTCTATAATTCATTAGTTCCCCTGATTCATATATATTGCAGTATTTTTAGTAGTAAATGGATTTGTTTTTAACCTAAGAAGATTATTCTAGTTATTATGGGGATCTGGTCGCTAAAAATGGAAAGGGTGAAGATTAGCTGAAGATACATATTTGAGGTAAGATTCAAATTCTGAAGCTGACTTTATCAAGAACTTTATCAGTATAAATTCTCTGTTGTCGTCATTCAGTTTAGGAATAAGGACTACAAGTCAAAGTTGTGGTGCTTTGCTATTGTATAGATATGAATTGAAACCTGCAAAATAGAATTTAATGCTTTTATCTTGCATATGACATCATTGCAAGTGAATATGTAGATGTTCCTTCATTTTTTTGGTCATTTTTTTCTTACCTTAAGAGTGGTGGGAAGGGATTGGATGTTGTTGGTATTCTTATACTTCTCTGTCTTGAAGTTTTCTGTTCGCTCTGGGAAAAACAGTGGCATTGGTAGGAAATCAGTTGCTATAATTTGAAATTGGTGTTGTGGTTTGGGAAGTACAGTTGTTTTTGATGGCTCTCATAGCTATAGCATGAGGGGAAAACATCAAATAAATAGTTTAATAAAATTTCAACCAAATTATTATTTTGGAAAAATATTCTTAAGCCAATCTATCCACCCATTCTGGCAAGTAAAAGTATCCCACAAGTATGAAGCAGAATATGAAAAGTTGCTTTCTTTTCTCCTTCCCAAAGAGAGAGATTAGTAAAGAACATTTTTTTGTGATTTTTGAAGTCTTCTCTGAATTAAACTTTTCCTCTGAAGTATTTAGTAAATTAATTTGATTGTAGCAGTTATTGAATACATAGAAGTCTACATCCTTCCCCTGAGGACTTTTCTTTTCTTTTTTTTTCCCCCCTCAGATTTCTGCAAGGATTTCACAAATCCTTTTAAGAAATCATGAATGCCAAAAAYAGTTGCCACCACAGTGGTTGCGGATTGTCCCTTGGGGTACTCGAAGCCTGCTGACTACCCAGTAACATTGCGTCGAGCTTCAAGTGATCGGGGGGGGGAAGCTCATCGATTGCACAGGAAGTACTTTCGTATAAGACAGTATAACGCAGTCAGTTTGAACTTTCCCCACTGAAAGTATCTGAAGTTGCGCAGCTATTTGCTTGAATAGTTTGTACCTACCTTTCCGTCCCTTCCTTTCTTCTTTGGTTGTTTTCCATCTATGACTGAAAAGTTCGCTGTTGTCTGGATAAGAGAGAAGTGTGAAAGATGTCTTTAACACGGCCGTACGTGGTTATCTGATAGATCTAAAGAAAAACTTGTCTTGTATTCTTTTGCAACTATTTCTATGAAATTGGGAATATTCAGGTAATATTCTTGAATAGCTTTTGTAACTAGTTTCAGAAATTTAAATTCAGAAAGGTACTAAAAAGTCTGCTTCTTTTTAAGCATATACCTGTGCTTATGTCTTATGTTCCTTAAATGAATACCTGTCTGCTTTAGAAATAGAGATGAGGAATATTTAATTATTTATTCTTATACTATTTTTTGCTCTACAGAAAATACTTTGAAATGCTTTCCTCTGTATACTGTTTAATGAATGTTCCAAACACCACAAGCCATCTATCTCCTGGGTTCTGTGTTTTTTTGTTTTGTTTTGTTTTCAGAAGAAAAAATATGCCTTGAATCAGTCATTACAAGAGTTCACAATTCATGTCAAACTGGTGTAACTCACAGGAAAAGGTCTAAAATAAACCAAGCTGACTCTTCTTCAAAAGAAAATGAAAACAACAGCCCTTAAAATGAAAACAACTGTCCTTTTGACTTCCCACCCTCCACACATTGTCTTTGATCAGAACCATTAGACCTCTGGTTAAGGTTACGAGTGTAGCTGTGTAACATTAACAAAATATAAAGCCAAAAAAGCCCAACAACCCAGAAAATTCATAGTTTGACTTCGTCTTAGTTCAAACAGGAAGAAAGAGCCGTGCAGTATAGACTGCCTGCCTGCTGGACCTGTGTAGGTATGGGTGAATGGTGTTGTGCTCTCTGGGGGATGTGGAAATTGATTTTGGACAATTCTACCATAAAAACATTCCATCTTTGCTTATGTTATGCACATGACATCTTGTTGCCTGGATGTGGTTGGWCTTTAATTCCACCAGAACTTTGAGGTGAATCTTCCTTCCCGGGACACACACACACACTCAGCAGTTTGAGAGTCGCATGGTTTTATCAGATCATAAGTTAGAACAAGGACTGCAGAATGAATAAAYTCAGGAAGTAAACCAAATGAGATGAAGTCTGTGTAGATATTTCTCCTTATTCCCTCTGCAGTCTTTGGAGCAGGTCTTCTCTTTCAGGCTTGTTCCTTGTCACAGCTTTTTCGCTTTCTAGATTGTAGCAATTCCATACACTTCTCCTGGGGGTACCTTGGGGTGGGGGGGGAAGGGAACTTTTTCCATCAACTCCAAGGCCAGGCTACTCTCCTCAGTAATCTCCCAGTCTATTTTTCTGTGGCAGATTCCCCAGTTGCTGAATTTTGCTGCCTTCTCAGAAACTTACTCAGCTCTGCCTTCTTGCATAAGCCGGGCTGCCCATGGCAGAAGCAGTGTCCTTCCCTCCAGAGGGTCCCGTGTTATCCAGAGGGCTGCAGCTAAGGCAATGAACCTTCTGCACTGTTGCTTATCACACCCCGAAGTAATGCAACTTTGCAGCAGACAATGAGCGTCAAACAGAGGTGCCTTCTGTCGTGCTGGACAAAGAGGACATGATCTGATGAGAAAACTTCATCTCTTATTTCACTGATGGCTTATTTGGTGGTAATTAAAGACCAAGGGAAGACAGAAGCTTGCTGCCTGAAGACAAATGAGATAACAGTGAATGACAAGATAGAAGTGCTGACAGGTAGGTAGGAAAAATAAACAGTAGCATATCCCATATTGTAAGTGGCTTGGGGAGGGGAGAAAAACAAAATACAGTTATTAGTAATTTTTGAAATCTGTTTGGTCGGGTGAGGGGTGAATGTTTACTGTTGTTGCACTGTTGTGTGCTTTGTGTACTTCAGCATTCTGGACACATTGTTAATGGAGAAATCCATAGCTAATGGAGAAATCCATAGCTAATGGAGAAAATAGTGAACTTTTCTTTTGAATGTGTATCTCACTCCTATAAATCACACCTATTTTACTCCTAGAATACAACCCTACAGTGGTTTTTTTATTATTTTTATTAAGCTTCTCAAATTAACCAATGTGTTTAAAGTATTRTAGGATGGTCCATGGTATGCTCCATGGTGTGTCACTGAGCTAGAATCTTGAGTACCTCTTTAGTTTCTAATACTCTGGAAAGAGTTCTTCAGCTCCAGTCTCCCCAAATAGTTTTCCTGTCCACCTTGAATGATCAACTCATTTCACATACTTTCTCCCATGATTTCTCATTCTCTCATAGGTACAGTTAGTGAAGACTTAGGTTCCCTTGAAATAATTTTAAAAAGTATATTTTTTTTCCCAGGAGTTCTGAGCATTGGGGCTTGCTTCTTGAACTGRTCTGCTCTAGCTTCAAGGTATTCTGCAAGGCCCACGTATTTACACACAGTGGGGAACTGGTATTTGCAGATTAGTTGCCAGTGTTTTTTCCCCATATGGATTAGTACGATGAGAAATTTCTGCTTTTTCTGCATTGATTATACTATTAACCCCTCTCAAATATTTCTAGAGCTGATTTGCTATATATGAATAAAAGATATAATATTTCTGTCTTTATTTTAATGAAGATAGACTAACAGAAATTAATACAAGTCTCCCCCCCCCAAAAAAAAATTCACATCACCACCACTGTTAAACCATTTTCCCCATGCTGTTACTTGTGATCACTGTCTCTGATAAATTTGAACCATCTACTTAGAGGCAGAAGACACTCTATGTTTTAATCGATACTTTTAATTTTTATCTCTTGGAAAAGGCTATTTTGTCTCATAGTTAGCTATGACTGGGATATATTTGTTTTTACGTCRGGAATGGATGTGCATGGGGGAAGGGGGAAGAGGGTGAAAGAAGGTTAAAATAAAAATTATGAAGTACTTACAAATGTGCATGTTCTCATGCAGACCAGTTTTATGTCTATAATAACCCAAAGTCAGGAGCTGTATTCATGCCTCTGTCAGTCTGCCCACTTTGATTTGTATGGAGGACATAGTTCTAAATTTTCTCTTCCACTGCTCTGCTGGAAATGCGTAAAGTGATGCAGAGACACTCTGGAAAGAATAACTTTTATTCATTGTTAGGGAATGAGAAAATGCCCAATTATCTCCACCCACTAATTATGACTACCTGGTATATTATTGTGTGTACGTGTGATAAATATGCGTGTAAAGTGTGCTTTTTAGAAGCTTGGAAATAAGGTAATTTTAAAAGCAAGCCTAATCGACAGTGTTTTACTTACTGTAGTTCTCAGCTTTGATAATGAGCCATTTTTTTCCCCGAGAACAATTCTGTATCCTTTTAAGCACTGTTCACATTTAAATAGTGTTTTAGAGAAAAACTTGCATATTTTTCAGAAGGAAAATTTCATATTCCTATGAAGCCTCTGTAGTTGTGTGAAGTTTATTTCTGTCCCCAGATGTCAGCAATCAAAATCTGCATAAATATATTTTGTGCAAATCTGTTGGCAGCTGCTCTCCAGTCAGGTTCCTCAAGATATTAGCCTGTCTTTGAGTTTATGACAAAGTTAAAAATTATTCATTAAACTGACCTGCAGTATATTCAGTAACTGTAAAATTGCCTTGCAGTTCTATTTGGTTTGTAGATGTGATCACGAGTAAATTTTTAACTTAATTAATTGGCCGTTTCTGTTGACAAGAAATTTATGTGGTAATAATTTGCTCGAAATAGATGCCGACTGTAGGAAATGAGATATCCATCATAGGCTTGTGTTCCACCAGCTGCACAGTGGCTATTATGAAAGTATTTCAGCCTGCAACGACCCCACTGTTTGTGCAGTCAGGATTATATATACCCACGATCCATTGCCTGCCTGAGAGGCGCTCATGGAGGTCTATGATAACAAAGACTTTGTGATTTATGGCTTGCTGTGAAAGCAGAGCTTGATGAGATTAAACAATTTCATAGCACAAGTGTTTCTTAAGACCTGATTTGTAGTTGCAAGCTGATGGTAAATCACATTTATATATCTGAAAGCATGCTCAGCAGAGGAGTGCAATTACAGTTTAAGACAGCTACTTTTTATTTAATTTTTATCCTGGTTTTGTCTCTTTTATATCCCCTTCGTCTGCAAACCATTCACCTTCACAAGTCCTTTCTTGGTTAGAAGGCCACAGACTGAAGTCACTGATGTTCTTCTTGTCTGTTGTGCTCTGCTTTTTTTTTTTTTTTTTTTTTTTTTTAGGGGGGAAGGCTTTGAGACATTTTAGAGTAACTTTTCTTGGTTTATCCTGGCTGAGTGTGTTCTTGATGTGTTAACGATCAAAGTCAAGCACGCCTTTTGGCAATTTCTAATCCCACAAGATGCTTACGATTTAAATACAATGGTTGAAATACAGAAAAGTGACACACTTTTAAATACACTGCACTCTTTATTTTGTATCTAACATTTTTTAGATTTCTTTTTTTGTGTACATTGTAAAAACAAGATTAATTCCAGTAATATCAACCTGCTTTGGGTTTGAACAGATATTGGCACTCTCAGAGACATCTTTGCTATAATTCGTAGCAGCTCCTGCTAAACATTGCAGCAAAGCTGTTTGCATCATATTAAACCATGATTTGTGGGGCTGAGAGCTTCAAAAACAAAAATCACAAATGCTTATGATACTCTTGGCTTAGATGGACAGGTTTATTGCTCTTTTGACTCAAGATCAGGTTGGARTCCAACATGAAATCCCCAATAAAACTGAACGGTTTCAGCTGTTGCTACAACGAGACTTTCATGTTGGTGCAGGCATTAAAAGGAGAAAAGTAGAATAAGCCGTGCAGTTACCATCCCAAGCTCTTTCTCCATTTGCTGCTCGGGTGGAAGGCCTAGTTTCTTGATATGCCAGACATCTCCTGTGGGGCTGTGCGCAGCTCCTCAGCTCCCATCTGTTCTCCCCAAAGGCTCTCAGTCATCTGCAGTCAGCAGGTCAACGTTCCTTCTGTACTGAGAGAACTGATGAGGAGAAGCTTTTCTTAATGCAGATTCTGCAATGAAATTGAAATCTTTTGCTTATGCATCACATTCTTTGAAACAAATTTCAGTGCCACAAATAAAAACAGTAATCCCGTTACAGGACCAAATACCAGGAAAAGACTGAATTTCAGGAGAGTATTATTGTTGAAACTTCTTCAGAATCGGTCCGTGCTAAAACCATATAAGGCACTTCAGTGGTTAATGTATGCTTTTACTAATGTTTATAAATCTAAACCATCAAAAATATGACTCAAGTAGGCATATTGTTTTTATGTCATTCTCTCATTCTCGTTTCTCATCATAGAAAGTCTGCTTGGAGTTCGCTATTGTAATGATAGGAATTGAGATGCCTTTGTCACAGCCTCTAGGAGTGTTCATCAGAGACTAAGCATAAAGAAGAAGCTGACTTAAAAGGAACTTTTCATTAATTTGCATCTTTTTTYGAAAATTATCAACTGAATTTCCAAGTTAAAAATTTTAGTCAGGTAGTAAATTATTCACTGAAAACTGCACAAGTGTTGGATAGATATATGTCAAAATTAAAGCCTCTATTCCATAAGAAATAAAACATATGAATTGTGAAATAGTAGAGTGGAAGACAATATAGATAGAATACTTACTTTTTCACATGCTAGTGATAAGATTTTGAAAGAATGTGGGGTTTTATCCAAAATTCTTTGAATTAAAAGATAAAGCTCATATTCCCTTATGTAGATTTTGGATAAACCGCATGCTGGTTGTTATCCAAAGATTTAAACCACAATGTGAAAGTCTGAGAAAATAAAACCTTATGACATCCCAATTAGATAGGTACCTGTTTTATATATGTGGTGACAGAGATACTAATTCACTGTACCCCAAATTTTTTCTGAATAAGGCAAGGTAGTTGGCAAAATAATATTTATAATAAACTGTTTATTTAAGCTGCAGATAAAAGCAGTTGCATAAGGAAGAAGATGGGCAAGTTATTGCTACTGCTATTTTTGGATCAGGTGCTGCGTACCAGATTCTCTTTTTCTTGTAGTCCATGGGTGGAAGGTGGGAGAAGGCATTTCCCTTGCTTTCATGCTTTTAAGTGAGGCCACTTATTGAAAAATGCCTTTGCAACCAAAGTGAACTATCAACCCTCTTGCTCCCAAGGGTTTCCAAGCCCCGCAGGGTTGCTTTTCCGCGTGGAAACCAGTATACCAGAATGTGCTGCAAGGATTTGAAGAGCTGGTGTAGATGATACTCTGCTAGATGGAGCTAGAGAAAGGCAGAGGAATGCTCAGCTTCTGCCAGTGTTAGATGGACCCCACAAATTCCTCCAGAACATTCGGTGCCTCTGCAGTGGAGACTCTCTCCCCCCCTATTACCTGGTCTGACTCACCCATTTTGATTTTGCTATTATTATGTCTGCCACACAGTGAGGCCAAGAGCTTACGATGATTTGCTTGCACCTTTTTCTGGTGATTGTCCTAATTTGCATCTCTGAATTATGTGCTTGTGGAGATTTTAAAGGGCTGTGCCTAAAGTGTTGTTCTCAGTCAGCAGCCTGAAGTCAGAATGTTGCAGATAAAATCCTTCAAGCAGGCCACAATATCACWGCTGACAAAATAAATTTTTCCGAGATCTTATTGCTGAGCATTAATATAAACACAATTTGCAAAACAGTCTGTAATAATATGGCTTCAATATAACTTTGAGTTTTAAAATCTACTACATTTTCAAATTCTGTCTCTTTCTTGTGCCTCAATTTCTTCAGCTGTAAGATAGGCCTAAAAAAGCCGCTTAACTTACCTGTGAAAAAGCTAATTCTAAGATTTGTTAGAAATTATTTTACTTTTGAATGGATTTTAAAAAAAATGTTCAGGTGGTGTTTAGACTGCAAACAAAGTCAACCTTGTCCTCGCTGAAGTGAACAGCAGCCTCAACCTGGTGCATCACAGCAAGGAAAACGTTAAAACAACATGACAGAGCCTTATAAGAAATAAGAACCCAGAAACACCTGAAGCCCAGATGGGAAGCTAGCTTTAGTGTTTGGCAAAAGCTGTGAAGATTTCCGGTCTTTTGAAGTCAATCTCATTCTAACATTCCTTGAGAGCAAGCTAACATGTTTGACCAGGCATGCTAGAATGGATCAGTTCCCATCCTCAAGCACCGGAGGAAGCAATGCCATTTTTCTCCAGTGCATGCCTGTGTCTGATGTAAATGAAAAACCTTGTATTGTACAGCTAGAAAACTGGGATGTATTTATACCAGAAAGGTTGTGGGGTAGCTAGATTTCATATTTTTTTAACTCATTGCTTACTAATACCTTTTTGTAAAGATAAAAGAGATGTTTACAGCATGCTGATGCCTTGGCTGTGACTGATTAACAAACAAAAGAAGAGAAAGTGGAAATCTGGGGAAGAAGCTGTGCCTGGAAATAGGGAGATCAGAGGGATAAGTTGCTTGCCTTTTTTTTTTTTAAATATACTTTGACTCTTACAAAGTATGTTTGCGTGCAGTGTGTGTAGATACTGTATATACACACAGTGACAAGCAATCCTGCACAGAAGGGTTTCAAAAGACGAGACTGACCAATGCTGGGAGGGGGAGCAGACGTGCCGAGAGCCGAAATGATGCGTGTGAGGTTCACGGGTACACCAGACCCCGGCCCCGCTGCGCCGACGTGTTGCCCGACCATGCGCGGTTGTGACTTCCCTTCCCTTTCCCTCCTTCGCGCTGAGGCTGGTTGGCCTTGTCGGCTGCTCGAAGACTGTGCTGCCGCCGAAAGGAACGGGCTCTTCTCTCCCCCTATGTTTGGCTGAGGACTATACAGTGAGTCAGGTTAGTTTGTTCATGTGATGGAAAATTAACCTTCTTGTTTATGTGTTATTTTCCTCCGGCAACTTTCAGGTGGATCAGAGAGGTCATCCAACGTGTGTTGGATGTGTGGCCATGCGTTTACAAGTGCCAGCGCAGGGATGGGGTAGAAATGCATTTCAGGGATGACTGGGAAAGGCAGGAAAGCCTTTTTTTATTATTATTTTGTGTGTGTGTGTGTGTGCGCGCGTGTGTGGTGGTAATGCATCTTAGCTGGCTCAATTGTGAAATCACATCTTTTAGCGCGGGAAGTTACTGTGCGTTTTTACGTGACAGTGACTGTCCAATAGAAACTCTTTGCTTGTGGTAAATGCAAGGTAATTTGAATTAGATTAGGCCTTTTCTGCTCTAGATTAAATTCAAGCTGACCATGAGTTAAGAGCTTGCCCACTGATGGTTATGAGAGCGCTGGTGATGCTCCCTGACTTACTAACTCACAGAAATGTGATCATGTGTCAAAGTCAAAATAAGTGAATTGAGATATATTTTAATGATAAAATTCAAATCTCATTTGACAGTGTAGATAAGGAGAAAACAAGACCAGAAATTATCTTCATCTCCATAGGCAACTTGATTTGTTTGTGCAAATAGGCAGCATACTATGAGAAAGAGAGAGAATAATGAGATTTGAAAAGGCCCACTGTATCTTTTGATATTAAATGTGATACAGAAACGTGCAATGTTGTTCTTCATTAAATGTTTTCTGTAGCTGGAAAACAGGAGTTAATGGAATGTAAGGTTTAAAATCTTTGATTTCTGTTATTTTTTCACATTCATCATTTAAAGCCTACTTAAAGCTTACGATAAAAGGAAACAACATCTCAGTTTCACTGATGTAATAGTAAATGAAGATTGTTACAAATAAATTTGAAGTTCTCTCGTATCTAAGGATTGATGTTACATTTACTGCTTCTGATTTTGTCTTTCTTTTCCATAAGTTCTTAGAACAAATAATATAAGCATTTAATCTTTAACTTCAGATAATCAGTTACAGACACTTGGGATATTGTTATGAGCAATGTAAATTTTATACACATATAGTCATAATAATTTAGAATGTCATCTTAATCTATTTATGATCATCTAATGACTGAAATGTTTTACTATTGTGTGGGATATTTTATAACTGAAGCTTTAATGGGTGAATCAGTAACACCTGGCTGTCTGGAATGCTTTTCTTTTCCCCCTGTTAGACATTTAAATACATCTCTGGAAGGCCCAAGGGGTGTGATGTGACATATAAGCTCTTAAAAGGAAGAAAATTAGTTCTTGATACTATAATGATCAGTGGGATGAACGTTTGCATACTTAGCATTAATGCTGTTAAATGTAAGAGTTTGATTAAGACTCTTAAGAAGGTTTTTTTTAATGCCCTTTCTAGTTTCACTTTGTGAAATTACAAAAGGAGCTGATGTTTTTGCTTCTGCCTCTGGAGGAATCTTGAATCTTTTAATAGTCTTTTCTGCCTTACTGCCATTGTCTATGTTTTCTTCTCAAATCATCTATAACACCAGCAGAGCATCTTAGCCGGTAAGTATATTAGACATCTAAGTGCCAGGAATGCAAATTCAATGAGAAACTGCTCCTAACAGAATATCTTGTATTAATTACTTCCCTACATCTAAAGTCATTGCTTGAGTGGCAATCCACTTTCTATTATTGTGTGAAAAGAGTGTATTTGTAACTCTTTATTCCTTGCTTTTTTTCCTGATAAATGTTTTTCATTTTCCATTTAACTATTTTTACTTTTCATATCCTGTTGCTTTTCTCAAGTTTGAAGCGTATAAGAGTGATAAAATCACAATAACTGCAACTTCTTGTCATAAGCATGTGTATGACCTGCATCTTGATAGGTGCACATGTGCACACACATGCAGACTCTCATTATCCTAAAATGAACTTTCCTTTAGACCTACCCTTCCCTTGAGGTAATACATGAAAAAAAGGAAAGGGGATTTCACAGAGTCCAGCTCAACAGGACTAGTAAGACATGTGTTTACAGAGGCACATACAGAAGTTACACATTATTTACTAGCAAATCTTATCTGTTGAAACTTGAGACTGTTAAGGGAGGGAAAAAGTTACCTTCTATCAATTGCTGTGAGTTTTTTATGAATCAAAGATTTATTATCTCCAGTTGTGCCTGAAGAAATGCGTGGAAACGTAGAAATGGCCTCATACATTAGTAGTGGATGTTATGTGTGCTGGGAGAGATGTTTCCTTGGATCAGCTTTACCTTTGGATTGATCTCAAGGGTGGGGGGCTCCTTCTGAGAATTTTGTAGTAGTGTAGTCTAATATGAAGTTAAAGATTGCTCTTGAGAGGGTTTGAAAGATCACGGATTTTAGACATTGYTGTCTAAAGTTATAAGAAACTTTAAGATCACTGGTATTTAGGAATATCCTTAAATTATATCTTGATCACTGGGTGCTTCATCACTGAACATTACCAAAAAGAAAACTGTGTATTCCCTCTAGTTACTAATACTGTTTCCATCTTGACCACTTTCTGCCTTAGAGAATTTGTCCATTCTTGCATTCTGCAAGAACAGTCTGTGTATCATCCAGTTTTGAAGAAAACATTAGAAATGTGGATCTTTATACATATCAACTTAGAATACCAAATTTATTTCTGCTCCCCTCAGAATAGAATGTGCTTATAGAATGATAAACATGAAATAAAAAAAAAGATAAATGTTCTTTAAATATTCATTAAATAATGAAGTCTATTGGAACAAATAGTTTTATTGCCCTTGCTATGTGTTCTTGCTTCAGCCTGCCTTTGGGATGAATTTAAATTTTTTTTTTTTTTTTTTTTTTTTTAATGAAGTAATAGTGGCTAATCAAACAGTCTTTTTACTTAGTGATACCCATCACTTGATAAATTTCTAATAAAGACTTTTTTTTTTCTAAAATATAAATGTTATACAGCATTTTCCTCTGAACTAGTTAGCCTTCTGGGGCATTTTGATATTGCAGAGTGAGTTCTATATAGTGGAGAATGAAAAGGAGTGGCATTCTTTTGAGAAGACGATAGCCACCATGGTAAATAGAAAGATGAGGGAGAAGCCAATGATCTGAATAACAAAGAGAACTGTCATTAAAAATTGAGAATAAAGGCATACTTTGAGGAATAAGAAAAAGGGAACTGTCTTTGTTGTAGTCCAC
Source organism: Rhea americana (assembly GCF_003343005.1). Lineage (NCBI taxonomy): Eukaryota > Metazoa > Chordata > Aves > Rheiformes > Rheidae > Rhea > Rhea americana. The sequence continues at coordinate 3,301,644 of NW_028186490.1, forward strand.
ACTGTTATCTTTCCAGAGGATACTCTAAAATACACGTCTCAAATGGTATTCAGAGATCTGTAATATGTCAAGATGTCATATCGCATTGTGTGTCAGATGCCTCAAGGAAGAAAAAAGCTTTGAAACATGGATGGATTTTCTTGTTCATAGATATTTTGGAAAGAGATTTGCTACCTTCTGGACCTTTTGTTAGACAAATGAATAGATGACAAAGAATAGCTGGTTTCTAGAACTGTGAGCACCTTCTGTCTCATTTATATACATTTATAAATCACATCTATTTATGTATGTTCAGCTGAAATAAGGGGTGTATGTACCTCCAGCTTCATCTCAACCAATTTTGTGCRATGTACTTGGGCCCTTAAATTTAAATGTCTTGTGTTTTTAGAGAAAAGAAATGAATGATGTGTGGGGTTCAGAAGTAACTTAGTAATTTTAAGTACCAGTTTTCTAAAAGTATTTGAGCACCTAAGGGGCTCAAATACTTTTAGAGAGGTGAGACTGTCCAGTATCGCTGGTTAGCTTGCTTTCTTGTTGCACCATCTTGTATTAACTAACAATTTAGTTTAAGCTGTTGACATACTTATTTCATACATTAAACTATTTYCACTGCTTAGCCCATTGTAGGGCTACTTTGGGGTCTCTCTCTGCCCCTGGAAACAAACCTGGAAAAATGTAGTAACCCTATTTTGAAACTTCCAGTGTCCGGACACTTGGATGTTGAGTTTTGGCTCTTCTGTTGCTAAATGTTACATTGCTAGGTGCAATGTGGTAGGAATAGTGTGACCACGGTGATGACTTTCCTTTGTTCTTGTTGTGTGGATTAGATTTTCTATGAATAAATTAATTTGTGGCTACTTTATGATAGTTTAGAAGTCCTGGGATGTTGAGAAAGACTGATAATCCTACTTYCTCTTATGACTTTTCCTGTTTCTGTCTGTCACCTGAAGTGTATTTATATACAGACCACTTAATTTTAAGGTTCAATATATGTTATAAATGAAATAGATGTGATTCAAATTCATTGATTTATAATGATCAATAAAGAAAGTAAGATTTCTAATCCCCTCTGTGAAGTAATGAGAAGAACACTTCTTCATATTTTAATTATATTTCTTTGCAAGCACTACTTCTGATTGCTGCAAATAGGTAATGAGTTTTTGTCTTCAGTTGAGTGACAAGAGAAGCAGCATACTTCACATGGATCTGAAAGAACCAATGTGCTGCGTATCTGGGGTACCTTTGCATGGGCCTTTCTTAATGTATTTCAAAGCGCTTTCCAGGGTTGATTATACATATGGAAAGAGCCTAATCAGGTAAGCCTGAGATTCCAGAGATTTACTGAAAGAAAGGAAGAACGAACCAATAATTTAGTGGCAGTCTAGAAACAGAACTAGGAATAGAAACTAGACGTTACCATATATTTAGACTCCTGCTAATCAACAAACATTCTCTTTCTAGTGATACTTAAACAAATGCATTCCATTTTATACAACAAATATGCCCACAAATACAGCATGTTTGCCTGCAAGCTCTCACAGTTGCATATTTATTTTCAAAATCAGCCTCCAAACAAGGGATAATTTGATCCCTTTTCAAATCAAATTCAGCATGCAACATTTAATATTTTTAATAGTTTAATGTGCAAATAACCATCCAGATGTTGTTTTCCGGTCTTTTTATTACTGAGCTAAGCTTTGTTTCTGAGTCTCAGTTCAAATTGTAAACAAATTATTTTTGCATATGGATCAATGTAAATTTAATAAACTTTATTAAAAATTTATATTAGAACCRAGATGCTTTTTTTCTGTATCATGGTATTTTCTAGCTACATGAATGACTAATATAATCTAAACATTAAGGCATTTTTTTGTCATTAATAGTTTAAATTAAAAAAAATGTGGATAGCATCATGAAACAACTAGCTAGCAACAAACTAGTAATGCTTTTGGTTATTGAGTTATTTATACAGATACATTAAAAGAAATTAATAATTTTAAATGACTTTCATTTCTGATCATTAAATGTGATTTGAATTTTCACGTTGGAATTTTTTAAAGACAAGTATTTGGTATTTTTCGTGATTTTTACATCATCTCTTTTGCATTCAAAGCATATTCAAACAATTCACAACTTATTTGGAAGTGAAAAATAGAATGGCTCCAAAACCCAATTGAACTTGTGCTGAAATTCAAACAGGTACTCTTGATATGCAGTATTGCTATCATGTTGTAGATTTTGCCTTGAGTGCAGGCGAGTGTCTCAGCCAGTTTTGCCTTGCAAAAGACCTTTCTAATGCTTGTAGGGGGAAACTCCTTCCCAGCACCTGGCTCTTAGCAAAACAGCTCCTCTCAGAGAATCCCTGCAGCTTTTGCAGAAGCATTCCCTTTAGCCAGGTGCCCCCCTACGCGAATCCTAGAGTGCAYATTCCCCAGGGATGTCTGCAACACTGCTTTTCCTGAGCAAGTTTTATTTGAATTTCCWTCTCCCCTGAAGGTATTATGAGTTTGACAGTTACACTCGGATTTACTTATTCCCCAGCATCAGGCTTTCTTACTGGCAACATGAAGATCTATATTAAGCAAGGCTCAAGGCTAAGCATTTAGGTACAAGGTTGGAGATGAAGTTTACAAGTAACAGGATGGTCTGGGTTGGCCTAGATGGTCTCCTGAGGTCTCTGCCAACCTCAACCATTCTTCAATTCTGTAAAGTAGTTTTAGACTATTGAGGACAAACTTTTAAAACAGTGATTGTATTTAAGAGTGATTGTATTTAACTAAACTTTAAAATTCTCCAAAATCTAAATTAAATGTGTCTTCTCTAATCTGATACAAATATCTCCTCACTTCTCTTTATTAATAATTGTTTACATTACCCTAAATATAGAGGCTACACTGGATTTAGTTGTCTCGTTTTTTTAGACCGAGACGGCAGATTTTCCAGGACTGAGTTATTCCCTTTGTAGGTTTCATTCTAAAGAGACGAGTGCAAGACAAAGGATTGAAGAGAAAGACTTCTTTTGCTGTGAGTCAAGTTTAAACAGATGAATTGCAGCTTTGTGGTCTTTTGTATAGATAGAGAGCAGTTGTCTAGTATATGTTTTAAAAATAATGAAGTGAAGTTGCCTGCTCATTCTAGGTTAAGAAGACAGTGTAGGTTACCAGATGGTTTATGATAGGAGGTAGAGGTGTCTCGTTGTTGCTAGGGTGAATTCATAGACTAAGTAATGTAAAAAGAACGTAAARCTCTGTGGTTTAATGCCTGTATTTACAGTGAAGAGTAAGTTTGGTTAGGAGTAATGTTGCTCTGAAAGCTTTAAGACTCTATTTTTAGAATATTACGTTAGGAGAATATGGAGAAGTGAATAATGCTTGATGACGTTTTCCATATATGAAGTAAAATTTCAAAGGAGATGGAAGATGTGCAAATGTTGGTATTTTTGTTATGTTGACTGCAAAATAGATGAAATACAGGTTGCAAGGAAAAATAACTGAAACAGGGAGCCTGAAAAAGTTCTATYTATGCTCATATACTAAAATTCAGATGGGAGCAATCTATGAGTATGAAGTCTTTAGTCCCAAAGTTGTTGCTAACCTTAAAAACAAACAAAGAAAAAAAGTTTCAGTCCAAAAGAACTTTCCTGCTTGTTTAGGATAATAAAGTGACCTGTATCTATAAAAGCTGAGAGAACTTAGCTCACTTTTGGATTATGCTTATGGATCTAACATGGATATCAACATAGTTTCTCACATAACTAGTGCCAATTTTTTACATTATGACACACCTGAGAGAGGAATTAATGATTTYTTCATTAATTTCCATAGTCATACTGAGAAAAATAGTAAATTTTGAGATGAAGGCATAGGGCTGAGGATCACTGCCTTGTTACGTCTCTTATGTTTGGACATYGGTTGTGTTTTCTACAATATGAATATTGAAAGTATTTTGAAAGCTCCAAGTATGTGACTAGCATTTCTGTGATCACTTATTCTTTTGATTTTTGTCTCCATGTAAGAAAGGTCTTTCTGAACTATTTTGGTTTATATTGCTTTTGACAACACAACACTCTTGTTGTGACTATGATGTTTCTGCCATTTTTGGAAGAATAATTCAATATTTTGTTAATGACTGGAGAACTCATTAGAAATGGAGGRTAGGGCACTGTTAAGTTTAAAATTAATGGAACTGTGTATTGTAGGTTTACCTTTGTGTTACCTGAAGCAGAAAACATTTTTGGGGGGTTTTGGTTTTGTTTTGAGACCTTTCATCCACAGAGAATGGGGATTAGCCTTTGGCAAAAATAGTACTTTCAGGCCTTTTCAGCATTCAGTAACTGTTTACTTATCCAGATATAAATGGGTAAAAACACAGTTAAAGCTCCCAGCTGCAAGGTCAGCTACCTTCTTAAAATTCAGCCTCATGAGCTCCGTTCAGTTGAGGGCTTGCTGGTATGAGCCATTAACTGCCTGTCGTACGTAACCTCCCCTTGTCGTACACAAAGCTGCACACGAACTTCTGGTACTGTACAACAGACCCTCGGTTCATGCCATGCGAGAAACATAAGCAGTTTAACTTGTGATCAGTGATCATATGATCCATTTACAGGGTGCAAGCTTAGTCGAGTAGAACTGGTAAATCATTAAAAATTCACTCAACACTATTCCTGCTGAGTAAAACATCATGATAATAACTTTTTCTCTAAGCAGCCAGTCCAATGTAGTTAGCAGCCTTGCTTGGTGTAACAAGCTTTTCAAATACTAAATTAATTTAAAAAGCATAAGGTACATTGCAAAGCACAGGATATTAGTTAAATGCTATAATACATAGCAGAAGAAAATCTCTTGGACTGAAGTTGTCTTTGTGAAAGCTGAAACACTGGGACATGCACATCACCAAATGACAGTCGCTGCTATGACTGTTTCGTCAGGCCTGCTTCAAGAAAGCATTTAAACTCGTATCAGTTCAGCATATCGCTTAAGTATATGCTTATGTTCTAGCGTAAAGGAATAAAGGTACGTAGAGGTCCCCAGCCCTGAGAGAGTGATTTTTATGTGCTTTCTATTTACCATTTTTAATGCAAAGTTTATTGTGATTTTCTTTTTTTAATTTTGCAATGAATTTCATCCAACATCTGGACTCAGCATTTTCCCTCGGTTTTATTAGCTTGGTTAATTTTTCTGTAAGTGTGGTTATTTCAGCAAGCAGCTGCTGTGCAAGAATAAATAACACTTTTTCATCAGTCTTCTAATGATTTTGCTTATTTGGGGAAATGCATTTTGGAGCCATATTAACTAGTGATAGATGGGCCTTGCTGTTTAAATTCTTCTTAGATGAGCATCCAATTCAGAAGCATATCCAGGGCTCCTTGTTTTGCAAAACTGGAACAGTAAAGCCTTCCAATAAGATTCACTCCTTATGAAACTGAAGAGGTTTGTGAAAAACAAAACAAAAYAAAGCAGAAAAATCTCTCCCTTCCTCTGTAAATGGAAATGAGAGGAAAGGCAGTAGATAAGGCGAGATAATAGTATGAAAAGTAGAAAAAAAGTTAAGTATGCTCTRCAAAATGAGAGATCTGTAGAGGAGTATTTGTCTCCGTAGAGAATCTTCTTGGTGCATTTTTTTCTCAGTGAAGTTGAGCCTGATAAAAGAGATTTTGTACAATTAATAATAGTATTAGTGTGATGATTGCCTTTTATTTTAAATAGCCAAAGCTAGCAAAGATTYTTTTTAAGTCTCCAAGTAGAGTCCTGGTGCTCATGTACTTGTGGTTGTTTATTACAGAGAGTGAAAGTGTGGTCACAATAAAATATAACTTTGAAAATATGTTGAAATGCGTAACATCTTTCCCCTCAGCTTAAAATTGAGGTTAAATTGTTCATAGGTTAAATATTATGTTTCTAGTTAACATTACTTAGCTGATTGTTTCTCTTCTCTCAAAATTATGTCCATAGTTTAGCAAATGGATTGTGAAGGATCCATGTTAGTTTCTTTCTCTTGTACTGAACGCTGTTTAGAAGTTCTCTTTCAGGGCCGTGCTTTATAATGAAATAGATTTTTTTTTTCTTTAATATTCATGGAGCAGTTTGAAAGACAGAACACTGAAGAAAGTAAAATACAAAGGAATATTTCATATCTGATGCATTTTAGATAGCAAAAGAGGTTGCAGGATGGGAAGATGTTAACCAAGTCATTCTCTTAACCAATCAACCTAGAACATGCATTTTTTTTCTTGTATTGATGTACTTGCAATTCTGCATCTCTGTATGTTGACCTGGGAATAATTTACTAAATGATGCAAGTGCTTAGGGATCATATTAGTGGGAATAAACCTAATTCCTTTGAAATTTAAATATGAAATTAATGAAGTGATGATAACCTACAGGTGTCTATCTGCAAGTGAAAAGCATACTACTGATCTGCTCTAGCTGAAATGCACAGAGACATAAAAAGAAAAATTTACCATTTGTTGGTGCTTCTCTTGGTGGGAAGGAGGGGGGGGAATATGAAATCATATATTTTAGACATTTTATTTACTCCATAATTGGAAACTTCTCAGGTACTTATCGTGATGAGGGAAGTGCAAGAACCAAAATAGCATTAAAAATAAAAATTCAATGTGGCCAGCTATGTAAACTATTGGGGACATTTTTCTCTTCCTGCTGTGTTGTATTGCCCTGCTACGTTAATATGTAATCTTCTGCATGTGGCATCAACAGGAGCCTTGACTTTTTTGATTTAACATTCACTATTAGGTGAGATAGTTCTTGAAGGCACAATTAAATAATATATTTTGTAGTGGAAAGTGCGGTTATATTGCAGTAATAAAGTATTTCTGAGTAATAAAATCATATTGTATCTGAAGTGCCAGATTTAATGACAAAAAAAATTGTGTCCTTTAGCACAAARGTACCTCAATGAGAGAAAATAAGTGAAAACCAGATGCAGTAGTTGTATTTGTACTTTAAGGAACTGAGGAGTTTAAGCTTTTTAAAAAATTCTGATGGAGCGACTGTGTTGCGAAGTCTAAAGCATTTAATGCATCAGTCTGTTTTTAATGTTTTAATCTAAAGGTATGAGTAACAGAAAATGAGTTCTGACATGAATAGTCAAAATATGTCATTTTCTTTCTAACTTTGATACTTTATGCAGCTTATAGATATAATAAGAAAAAATGCCATGCCAGGAGGTAGGTGCTGAGAGCAGAGTCCAATGCTGGAGCAACATGATGTAGTAAGGGATCTTTTTAAGCATTTCTTGCAAAAGTTGCAGAATTAGTGTAGCTGGAAATAAATCTTTCAGTTAAATCTGAATGTCTAGAGATATTTGCCGTGATATTTATTTCTGTTGTACGCATGAAGTGGGTTAGCTGGAGCAGAGGAGTCAGAGATATGAAAGCGGGCTCTGTTCATTTAGTTTTACTAGGTTGTCTGAGAATTTGTGGTTATAGAACAACTAACTCGGTGTTCTACCAAGTAGACCTAAATGTTAGATTTTCTACATTTACCACCATCTTTCACTTGTATATTTACCAATTTAAAAAAAATCAAAACAAATCAAATTTAAAGCATTGAAATGAAACTTTGGAAATTTGTAGAGAGACAACTTGAAGAACTGAAATTTGTCCTCCTACATATAAACTATTTACGCCAGGGGATGGCATAGCCATGGTATGATTTTTCGCTATGTAGGACACTTGTATTTGACGTACAACCTTGAAACGCTTGTCAAAATGGAAGAAAGTGGTCAGAATTTGACATCTGCTCTTATGGACAGTGCAGAGCAAACTTTTTCCATAAGGACAGTCTCAGGTTCTGCTATGCTATTCTGCTATTTCCTTTGTCTGAAGTCATTCTAACTGAGTCGTTCTGCTTGGGATATCAGTACTGCTTCCACCTAGTTTTGTGTATTCAGGGTAGGAAAAGGGAAACATCCTTTCCCTATTCCCCTGCTCCCTAGTTTAGGCAATGTTACTTCCTTCCATAATTTTCAGACTTCTTTCTATGTATGAGGATACCTCCAACTTGCAATTCATGAGGCATTCGCTGTATGCTGTAAAATGCGTATGCTTTTTTCCACAAGTGTCATCTTATTGGCAAGTGGCTGATTCAACTGCTGGTTAACAAAAGGAAGGATAGATGAGAACCGAAAAGAACCTCTTGTTCCTTTAGTCCATCCTCTTTTGTCAGTGCAAGCTGTAGGCTTCAATACTGGTAAAATAATAACAATGACTTTCATTTGTTTTTGTAATACAATTAAGCAAATATTGTATACATTTTTTGATTAAGAAGCAAGAATAGTACAAAATCAATATGGCATATGTCCAATGAATTAAATACCACCTAACAGGTTTTACGTTGATAAAGTAGACATGCTTTTATGGAGCTCAGTTCTTTGCCCTGTGCTGTGTAACCTTTTTATTAATGATCTGAAAGAAAACATAAAATCATTAGTGATAGAGTTAGCAGCTTTTTTTTTCTCTTAATTGGAAAACCAGTAAATAATGAGAAAGCACAAGTCAGACTGGGTGCAGGCAGGTAGCATGTATTTTTACAAAGCCAAATGAAAATCTTGTATTTGCAAGCTAAGAATACCAGTCTAGGTTTAGAAAAAATGAGAGTTCTGTTTAAGAAATCAATGACTGAAGAAGAGTCGTGGTCAGCTGAATATGCTCTCCCAGTACACACATCTGAACAGTCCTTTAGGGTGTCAAGTATGGGAGGGGATTCAGTGTACAGCCACTGCTAGAATAGCATGTTCAGTTTTGGAGAGCCCCGTGGTTCTGGAGTGGTGCTGGGGAACTGAAGAGGGAACTGAGGCAGGGGGAAAATGTAAATGATTAGAAGACTAGATAATGTGCCTTTTGGTGAGAAATTCCAGGAAATTGTCTGTCATGGGTAACCAAGGGGATGGGAAGAGGAGATTTGGTCACAGTATGTAATCATCCCAGTAAATAGCAATATGTGGAATAAGATTTAGATCTTCCATCTAATGGACAGTGGATATGAAAAGAGCCAACTGCTGTAAGTGAAGCTTATACACTTAGATTGGGGGGGGGGGGAAGAATGTTAATGGCAAAGCTAATTATATTTGCTGGAACAGATTTCCTAGAATTGTGACGGACTTTGTATAGATGGCAGTTTTTTTAGCCAAGATTGGAAGGGCTCAGTACATATAAATCTGTAAGTAACCATAGTAACAGCTGAACAAAACAAAACAAAAATGTTCTGAAAGAATAGTTGCTCTATCTGCTTTACAAAAAAACCTGTCTTCATCCCCAAATTGTAGCATCTCCTGAAGATAAGCAAAAGACTGCTGAGGGGAACAGTTTCTAGAGTTTAGAGATAGATGCTGTCAAGTGATTTCTTTCTGCATTTTGAGGTTAGGGATCACTAATTAAAACATTTCTTCAGTAAGAATATGGAAAGCCTCTCACGAGGGGACTGGCAGAACCCAGTCCATTTTTAGGACTGTATTTTTTGAATCCATCTCCTTAGAAGACAAAAAGTTCTCACTTACTTACATAGCCACAGTCCTAAGCTGTTTTTTGGGAACCTCATCCTCCATTTTGAACTCCAAAAAGCCACACAGGCAGCTTGCGAAGGGACTTCTGAAATAAAACAATTCTTCTGTTATTTATTCTCTCCTCTCACGCAAGATGAAAGTATCTTCCCAATCAAATTAAAAATTGAGTTAATTATTAAATTAATCAGTTCAAGAAAAGTACTTATAAAAATGACCTAGGTTAATTAGGTCATGATGTTCACCTCTCTCTCATTATGCATTTCTGAAACAAAATATGAAGAAGAAGCCATAAAGCAAAACGGATAACTCTACACTATGGAGTATGCCATTTCTGTATTTTAGATAGAATTAAAGAAAACTGAAATCCTAAAACATTAATCCTACCTCAGCGTTTTTGGTATATTCCAGGTTTGCTTTTCTATTTTTTTTGTTTGTTTTTCACAATTTGTATTATTATATTTTTATAGCTATTTTTGACTTCCCCCTCTCCTCCATAGATGCTGTCTAGTGTCTTCCATTGTTTTTAGATTATTTTGATTCACTAAAAACTAGGTAAATATACTGATGTGATACTGTTCTTATGGCACTGTAGTTTAATGTTTTTACATCCGAGTTTGTTAACTCTCATGCATAATTTGGAAAGATCCTAAAATTTCTTCCTGTTCCTGTGGTTAATCACTCCCACTGGCTTTTGTTTTCTATTTTCTAAGCAGGTGCTTCACAAATTAATGATATAATGCCTAACGACATGATTTATATCCCCCAAGTTCCTGTATTTGTATTACATTATGTGATATAAGTCATAAGGCCTAAATGCTCTTTCCATGACAGCTCAGCTTTAAAATTAGCTGTGACATTGTCTTCTTTTGGCTATCAACTGCAGAAACAAATCTGAACATAGATGGTCTTTTAAAATCATCAGCTTTCAGGAAGGTTTTACACATTGACAGGTGGTAGCTAAAAAGTCAAAAGGAAGAGGCAAAGTGTGTCTTGCACGCATGCTGGGCCTTCTGTCTGGGCAAGAAAAAACAGCATCACAGAATGGGGAAATCTCACTTTATAAACACATGAACAGTTCACCCTGCCAACTGTCAGGACAGGACAAGAAGTCCCATTCTTCTAATTGGGATTCAGATATGAAACTAGATGACAAAAAAAAAATTTTTCTTGCCTCTTGATGCCTTCCCCCACCTCCCAATACCTTGCAAATTTTATCTTCAGTCAGGCCATCAACTCTGTACAGGGAGGTAGAAGTAGGAACAGAGGGGAGGGAAACCAGGAAACTGGTCTCGTTCTTTCTTCCTTCTACCTTTCTGTTGTTGGTGACTCTCCCCAGACCAAAGCTAGCTTCATCTCTACCTACCTTCTGATTCCTATGAGCATATTCAATCAAGTACTGGTTCTCATGTATCTGGAAAATCTATTTAAAGGATGCCATCTTAGACCAGTGCTCTTATTCCTATTGTCTTGCCTTACTGCTTTGGTGCAGTGGACTTACTCTCAAAACTATCCCGAGAAATACCAGGATGGATGTCATATTTGAGTTACTGATACGACATTTTCTTACTGGAGGCGTGTGTGTATGTGTGTGGTGTGTGTGTGTATATATGTATATATTTGTATCATTTTGTACCCTCTGGTGTGTTCTGAAGGAAATCATGATTCTGTATTTTAGCCCACACAGCAAGCCATACCTTCACTGGCTTTAAAATTTAAACCTAGCATTACAGTACCTTTTCCACTGGCAGCTTTCCCTAAAATTCTAACATGCTTCAAAAGGCACTGCAGAACATGAAGAACGTGATTTTATATTTGGCCAGTCCCAGGCTACTTAGCACAAATAAAATTCTGTGCCAGTCAGTCCAAGATATGTTACAGTGCTGTTAAAATCTCGCCTTCTGATAATTAGAAATGTTTTTGCATTGTTTGTGCAATGCGCAGATTTCATGGAAATAGGTTTAATTCTGCAGTAAGTAGTTTTTCAGTGCAGTCAACAGAATGTTGCACAATAGCAATTACGGGAATAAGGAGAATGCCCAAGCTGTTGGCGTGAACCCTTTAATGTCGGTACATTTTTTTCTGCAACTCAGATAAGACGATATTCAAGTTATTGTAGCAATTAGTTTCTCTAAGATGTCTATCTATTTGAAATGTTTCATGGTAGGAAAAAAACAACTCTGTGGTAAAATACAAAGTTTATTACATTTCTAGACTACATTATCCTTGTCAGCTAGATTAAAGCATTCTCCTAGTTTCTGTCCTATATTACCATAACAAGTGAGGAAATAATGTAGTGTTGTTACACAGAGCAGCTTATAAATTTTGACATAAGTGTGAGAGAAATCACTTGAAATGTGAAGCAACCAAGAGGAATAATTAGGAACAGCAGAATGATCTCAGTAATATGACAACAGTTCCTAAAGCACCCCACAGGATTGAAATCATCAGGTTTGCTTGACCTATATCTTTAATAATACAGCTCATTGCCCTTGTATTGAAGCTAGAGGGTAGGACAAAGTATAAGCTTTATCATGTTTTAGGAGAAATTGCAAAAAGTTTATTTATTAACACAGCACAAAATGGCCCATTTCTGTGATTACCAAACAGGAAAGCAAGTCGGGCCACAGTTCACCACACAGAACACTTCACAGTCAGGCTTGGCTGGCAAAAAATATTATGTAACACTCAAATAAGATAAATGGCTGCATTGGCAGTGGAAATAACCTTCTGTTTAATTAGAAAATAAGAGCTATATGGGACAATAAAAATGGTTACTGCTGCCCTCAGTCACTGTTTAATAAATATGATAGTGCTGAAGATAATGCTAAGTGTTATTTATTCATGCAATATCACAGGCTCAGTAATTGTTCATGTTCTTGATAGTTACCCTGCATGTAGAATGAAGCCATTTCACATTTTCCTTGTTTAATTCATAAAAGGGAAGAGGATTTTTTTTTAACCTTTAGAATGTTTTTAAAAGACATAGATGTGTGATCAAAGTTCATTCACCACTCAGTGGTGCTGTAAACAACCTTCTGATTTTCTTAGCTCATTTTGGGTGTAATTAAGCTTTGTAGTAACACCCATTATTTTTGTGAATGGAAGATTAAAGATGGAATTGTTCCACACTTCTCAAGTTGGATAGTCTATCTGCCTTAAGTATGTTCCTACACCTATAAAGAGGAGACTATAATTCAGATTATTGCTGTCCATTTTGTCACTGCTGGGTTTATTATTAATTTAGTTCTAAGACCTGAGTTTAGCATACTTTTAGCTTCTTTTGGCATCATTTGGAGTTCTAAGCACTAAGCGTGTGTAAGAATCAAGTCCTGCAAGGTAGAATGCTGAGGACAGATGATTTCAGTGAAGGCTTCTCCCTAAAGGGTATAGTTTTTATTAGTAAATAGAGCATCAAATTGTGTTGTATGCATATGTATCAGAAGTTCCCTGTCTGTTCATGCTGGTTGGATATGGATATTAGAGGTAGTTTCACGTATTGAGGCTTGTGCACGTATTTATCAGATGTTTGATTGAGAAGCAGGTTGCGGGATGCGTTTTGCAGTATTTTTTAAGCAGGATTTGTATCTCAGCCCTATTGCTTTTGGTCACAGTCTTTCTCTTTTGAAATTACAGTAAGTACAGAGATTTGAAAGAGGATATAAAAGACTTCGCCTGTTTTTATTCGAGAGGAAAATTCAGAAGATGGTTCATCCTTAAGTTTTACCCTCTTCTTTCCCTACTACCCCTACTCCCCCCAGTGTAGACAGTATGTCAAGAGGCAAAACAAAACAAAACAAAACCCCCTTTCTTCGCACAATTCACTTTAAGCTTCAAAATCCTCCAAAATCCCCAATCTCCCTTTGCAGTCTGGTTCCCACTCTCCAGCTTTCCTCATCTCCCTCTGAAAGAAAAAAGCTCTTCTTTAAGGGACTGATAGGTTGTAGAGCGATGCTTAGCAACAACATTCCTGTGCCTTAAGTAGCTGCAAGCCCCTAGCTGAACCCTTTGATGTGACTGTCAGGGCAGATTTATTTTGTTTTAGCACATTGTCTACTTGTCCAGATGTATCAGAAGATAAAAAGGAGTCATGTTTACACTCTTTTTTTTTGGAGGGAGGGGGAGGAGGAGATGTAATTAAATTGCATTTTTGATGAATCTCTGAGAGATCAAGATGAAGAAAACAGGAATTGGCTTGAATATAGAGGGGAAACCCACTTGCCAACCTACCACCTGACACTGTAGGAAAATGAAGTGTAAAGTCGTAGCACAATGTGTTGATTTGGTTCTGCTGAAGCCTTTGACTTTGTGTTTTCTCATGGGCTGGTTGTTCACAAGAATCCAGAAAGGCCTATTAAAGTACTGGTTGTGTTCCAAAGACTCTTTCCTGTGTGTCTTGTTTAGTATATTTATTTGTCCAGGTTGAAAATAACTGTTTTTTTTCTCTAGAATGTTTATTTTATGGATCACATATCCCAGAAGAACTTCTGGCTGCGATAAGTGGCTGTCAATCAAATACACACACACAAAAAGAGTAATAATAATAAAAAGCCCTGAGCCTCAGTGATCTTGGATAAACAAATGTGCAGTGTAAGGCAGCCCTTGCTGAATTCTCCCAGAGAAAAAATACCACAGATAAAACCATTTTTGTTTATTTGCTTTTTTAACTTGCACATTTAGCAACACCATTTTGAGCTCTATTAATAACCTGCGGTGTGCAGTGACAAGTCTGATTCCAACATTCAGTATGCTATGCGTATGCCGAGCGAATAAAATGCTAGTTTTAATCTGCTGTTACAAAAGTTACTCTATTTGCATTTTAAATAGGTTACACTACAGCACCCCCTTCTGCTGACCAGGTAGTGTGACAAGAGATTCTAGCTGCAATTCAGTGTTTTTCCCACATGACAGAATGAAGATCCCTTAAAAGCATTTCTAACCTTCCAATTTCGTAAGCCCCGTGTCTATTAAGCAAGAAGATCAGTGTAGTTCAACAATAGTTATTAAGATACTGTGATCCTACAATTTTTAGGGTCTAGGTTTCATTTTTGCCTCATTGTCCATACTNAAAAAAAAAAAAAAAAAAAAAAAAAAGAAGAAAAAAGCAAGGGACAGCAGAATGAAAATGCAAATAAACGCTTAGCATTGCAAACAATTATACTTGGTCAGTGAAAAATATACACTGTGCTATTCCTCTGGTTGTCATGAACTAAGTATGTTCTCAAGTGATGAGACTATATTATGGACTCTCAATTCGTTGAATGGTCTTGGAGGTTTCTACAAGAAAAAACAATTTACTGTTTATGTCTTGACTTTTGAGGAATCTSTGGCCATCATCTTAGCAAAACAAGTAAGGAGGTTTTGAATCTTCTCTATTTCAAAATGTAGGATATGCATGGCATATTGTTCAGGTGAATTTGCTCTCCATAAACTCAAATCAAACTGGGTAAGAGTCCATCTTAGTGCAGCTAACAATGAATTTTTGCAACAGAGTGAAGCTGTATGAAAATAAACGTATCACCCTGTTTTATGTAATGAGCATTTGCGTTCTGTATCTGTGTTTATACGTAGTCTGTATACTATTAAGAACTGCTATATCACCGCATAAATCTCAGATTTATGCCAGTTCAGAGACTGCTGAAGGATAAAGGTATTTTTCATCTTGTAAGTGAAAGTGGATTGTGGCTGTCTTGTTTTGGATGCCTTTTCTGTTTGTTCAGACCAGTTTGATTACTGATATATGGTACAAAGGAATATGCAGAATAGTGTATTTTGAACTGGTTTCATTCGTGTAAAATTATTGTGGAAGTGCTTTACAGTGAATTTGTATGCTCAAATAACATACTTTAGAATATGCAGTAACCTGTGGAATATAGAATATTTCAGATTACTCCTCCATTTGAAAGAAGTTGCAAAAAAGTCTTCTCTTACGCGGTAGGAATTAGACATGAGAATTTAAGGGAATAATGGTTTCTTGTAGTTGTGGTATTTGTTGAAACGTATTGCAGAGAATGACTGAAGGAAACTTGGAATCTAATACAATGTTGTTATATTTCTCTCCGCAAAAGTAACTTGCCTGTGTTTTTGCACCTTCTGTTGAAGCTATGGTATTAAAGAACTCAGTATTGTTCTTTCGGTCCTTCAGAGCAGTTGTGCAATGAATGAAAGGCAAGAAACGGCACTTTTGGGGCAATGGCGAGGTAGCAATTTAGACTCACGGCCTTAGAAAAAAGGTAGTGTCTGCTCACCCAGAGGTTCGTTTGTGGTTCTCTTTACAAGACATCTCAAAGAATGGTTGTCTGTGACGATTTAGAAGTCTCTGGCAAGACTTGCAGAATTTTCAGTTTCGGGTATGGCAGGTTTTATCAGGGTTTTCCTTTCACTTTATTACACTGGATATGCACCCATTAAATCCTTCTGATGTATGTCTGTGCATACCATAAATGAAGAGAAAGTTACACGTGCTCCCAGAAGCAATCCTGGTAAAGAAATGTAAGATAAAAGATGCGTTTCTTGCTTGGGCTTACTTTCCCAAACTTGGAAGAGGGCAGCAGACTTTCCATTATTGTTTTATACTTTTAGAGGTCATTTGTCATTGTGATTTCCTCATTTTCATTAATAGCACTCTGAAAGGAAAAAAATATATATTCCAAAATCTCTTTTAGGGATGAGTATGGTGTAGCAACTACGAATTTGTTTTGTAGGTTGGTTTTAAATGGACTTACTGTCATTTTAAAATGTAGCATTAAGTTTTACAGTGAATAGGCTGCTTGTTGGATTATATTAACGGGTACTCCTTTCATTCCCTGTTGTTACTAGAATTTGTAAAAGCAGTGCTTCGTTAGGGGCAGGTTTTATCGTCTGTCATAATGAAAGATACTGAGCTGCTTGAGGGGTAAGGTTCAACTTGTCCCAAAGGAAAATATTAGAGTCTGGGCTATGATTAGGGAGGAGGTGGTAATTCTGGAGCTGCTTTCCTTCCACTCGTGACGCTGAACTAAGGAGCAGAATCTCCTGCCGCTTCCTGCTCCTGAATGTGTGTAGCTAAGATATGATTTTTTAAAAAGCCGCTAAAAGGCAAATATCATACAATAGATAGGTTATTTTTGTATGTCAAAAAAATAGCGCTAACGAGATGCTAAAACACTTGACTTTGAGTGTTACAAGTTGAAAAAGAGTGGTCTTGGAAGTCAGAGAAACTAATGGGTGTTTTTGTATGCTGTACGTTACAGTAGAACAAATCAATTCAGGCTCCTTAGATGCAGTCATTGCCTTGTGATTATATTTGTGTAAAGTCTTGGAGCCTTTGATCAAGGAAAGGCATTTGTGAGCAGGCCTAATCCAAGCTCTTTAAGGTGTTTAACTTGTGCGGGGTGGGGGGAGTTGATAACAGCTGGGATTTAAATTTAGTTTTGCTGAACTTTTGTTTTGAAAGGATTTCTATTATACACTGCTTCCTTTTCCATACAGAAGATGGATCATTGAGTAAACCTAAAAGGGAAAGAGGATATGGGAGGAAATAGGTGGGGTCTTTGAATTAATCTTCTGAGGAAAAATGTTTGATCAGCGGGTAGGAGAGGATGAAAACCTCTGATGTTGACAGCAGGCAACTTTCTGACTAGTGTGTGATTGACAACTTTGATGCTGTGGTGGGGAGCTAGTGTCCAGCCGTGCTCAGGCATCCTCTGTCTGTGGGTGGTAGTGTTAATAATGTGGCAACTGGAAAGATTAATTGTGGACAAGCAGCAGGATTACGAGGAGGGCTTCACAGGTCTAAAAGGAACAGAGGTAGGAAGGCCTCTGATCTGTCAGCCCCAAAGGAAATTAGTTAGGGCAGGCTGGAGCAGGCTTAAAAGGGGGGGGGGAAGGGGAAGATGGAGTAGCGGGAGGAGGGAAGCATTTAGGATATTAAAGCAAAATGTAGAGAGGATATTGAAATAGGTCAGGAGGAGATGGGGCCAATGTTCTTGAAAGACCTTAATACACTACATCCTCTTACAGTACATTCCAAGTTGAGCTAGCTCTGCAGCGACCTGCAGAGTGACTTTCTTCGTGGTCAGAGCTGCCACAGTAGGTGGAACTGGTTATTCATTTTCAAAATGAACTTGACAAAAAATTGTTTGTCCACTGCCAACTGTGAACTCAAATTAAGAATTTCCAAAGAGCCTTAAATGCGAGTTACCTAGAAGAGAGTTTACTTAAGCCTGTATCTGCAAGTACCTATCAGTTGTATATTTTACTTCCCACCCTTTTTGGTAGAAGTAGGGATTTTGCCAATAAATTCTGTGTTACCATTAAAGAGGCCATTCATCATGCTTACTAATGTTATTAATCAAGATATACCACAGTACCCTTAAAATGAGATCATTTTGATAAATCATGTATGACATGAAAAGACTTTATTCCTTTTAAGTGCAATTTAGACTGTAATTTTTTCCCTCATTTATGATTCATGGGAGAAACATGGATGAAATTCCCTTGCACATTTACACCTTATCACCAGTAATAATTCAAAACTGCTCTTAGATGAAAATTCAAGGTCTGATTCACCAACGCTGAATGCCAGCTCATTATTTTCTGGCATTCAGTAGTCCAAAAATAATGTCCATACATTAGTTGCTTTTCACAATAGTTGAATTTGGCTGCACACCAGACATATCGATTACACTCAATTTAGCCTAAATGCATAAGAATTATCTTATGTTCATTTACATTTTTGATCCAGTTGTACCTTGCTTTCATCCTTGCAATTTAAAGTTAAGTGAAACCCAAAAGTTACAGTAAATTCAAGTGATAAGTGGTGATCTCGGGTATGTGAGAATGAGGGAAATACATTCTGAAATGCTTTGAATTTTGCTAAGCTCCACTACTTCTGTTAAATATGCAAAATTCTCTTGCCTTTTCTTGTTAAAGGTCGTCAGAACTGGAAGGCCAGCCAAAATATAAGATCGCTGTTCTCCTTGTCTTCCTATTACTACAGTGATTTGGCCTACTTCATTAATAAGATCAGATACAAAAATTGCCTAGTAAAATGTCCAGAAGGAATATTTGCTAGGTTCAAAGTCACAGTTTCTAGCTGAAACAGTGATGTTATTTATTAAATTAAAAGATGTCAGAAATGAGTTGCAGCATTTTTTGCTAACGTAGGTATAAATCTTGGGTAAATGTTTATTCTAGCATTTAGAAATATAAAAGGGAAAAATCCAGTAGAGAGATTTAATTTGCAAAGCAGAATCATTTAAGTCTTGGTATTTCTCAAACTGTAATTCAAAGAGGATTGGCTTATGTGAATACAGTTCTCCCTTTGCTTCATTCAGCAGTTGAAAGCATTTGAAAGAACAAGTGTGGCTGCCAAAAATAACAGACCATTTGTATTTTTGTACCAGTGGTCTCTACAAGTTCGTTTGGATGCAGGCAGTGTATATCCTGACACTAAACAGGATGTGCCCTTTCTAACACCATGCAAACCTTTTTTTATTCCTTGAATAGTAGAATTCAGGTATTAAGCAAATGCACTTTTTCTTTAGTTTAACTAGGTTTCAAAACTCTTGAAAACTAATTGCCAATGTGTGGCTGACTTCGTTTTCCTCTGAACATTATGTGTGTGTCACTTTTTTTCCCTCTTTCTCTCTTTTTCTTCCCCCTCTCCCCCTTCATGCTTTACTTTGTGCCTGTGTACTTGAAAATTTTTTTTCACTTTCATATCATACTAAAAGTAGGGACTAAAAATAGGATGTATCAGGGACTTTTTTTCTAATTATCAAGAGTTAGATTGTACGAAGGATGAAACATAAAGTCAAATAAATCCCTTATCCTACCAATACCTGCCCTTAAGTTCCTTTCTTGTCTTATGAATTCTCTTTATCATTACCAATAGTTTACTTGTAAATTCCTTGTAATGAGATACTTTTCTAATAAATTGTAATGACAGATTAACTCAAACTAATCAGACTGTATTTGTCTTCGTTATTGGGACTGGTTAAATTACTGTTTTTGTTTTTTAACAAATGGCTGCTGATTAAAGATAGTCACTCAGATGTTGTAACATTCAGCAAAAAATGAGAAGCACAGTTGTTAAGACATGAGACTGAGGTAAAAGTGGACAGTACCCTTTCCCTTCCTTCCCACCAGCCGTATAATACTCACCTGCGGGGGGGGTGTTTGCTTTCAGTGCTATGGTCAAATGTCTAGAAGATTATAAAGTCAGTCACTATTTTTGTGCAGGCTGAGTAGGTCATCTCAGCAAGCCCGTAGTGATCAGGCAATTTGTGATAACACGACGCATCGGCTCCCGCTCCGCTCTCAGTGAAGGTGACGGTAATCTGTGAAGTTTAGCAGTGGCAGCTGCTGACCTGCAGTTACTAAGGTTTTGCGTGGGGTAGGGGTAGGGGAAAATCCCATCCCCCCGAGGGCAGCGGGCTCTGGGAGGTGGGCATGCCGTGCCGCCTGTTGCTTTGGCTGAGGCGTAACTGGGTGCTGGCGCTGGTCGCAAGCTCCGGCGGAGCTGTGGGAGACCTACAGCCCAGGGCAGGCTGAGGGCCAGAGCTGCCTGCTCTTCCGGATGCTCCTTGCATTTACGGGCAGCGTGTAAATTTTCAATACGGTTCTTCGTGAGTGGGTGGGATGGTTTCAGACCTGCTCTACTGGTGTTCCTCTAGTTTATTTTTTCCTGGTATCACAAGGCCTTCCAAGGTCTAACAATGAAACCAAAGCCCCACGGTGTTTGGTGCTGTGCAAATCTCTGGGAAGAAGCAGTCCCTGTAGAGCAGTGTTTTGACACTCTCTGCAAGCATGTCACGAATTCAGCTTGTGACGAATTAATTTAAGTCTATTTCTGTTATTAGTCAGGCTATGTTCCATACTACACGGTATCTATGCATGATGAATATATAAATTTGATCTGTAAATGCTGAATTTTGATTCACTAAGATTTTGAAAAAAATCTTAATGAGCAAGTCTGGAAAGTTTCTGTATGTTGTATTGCAAATGTGAACAACTCTAGACGGTCTGATATACTAGTAGGTTTAAGGTGTGTTACTGCAGCCAATGCTGCGAAGGAGTGATTTAACAAATTGCTACCATGCTGTACTTATGTATATGAGCAAGATTTCAAAATACATACAATTTATTGAAGACTGTTGCCAATGTGACACCTGAATAAGTTACATATGCCCAAGAGATCCAAAATGAAACCTTAAACTAAGTAGATGTTTATGCAGACATTTCTTAAAATGATAATAGGCATATATCTGTTCAAGGGTAATTCATTTTAAGTATCAGATGCGAGTGCATTTTAGACAGAATTAGCTTATCAAGAAGATATTACTGTTTATTTAAATAAAAGGAAAAGTTTTTAAAAAGCAAATATGAGTTGGTCTCTTAAATTGGTAATACTACAGATTGTCCCGTTAGTCTTACACATTTTTGGAGATATGGTTTTATAGYTTAAAGGGGTAATGCAGTGATTTCCGTCATTCTTAATTTTAATTTTCACGTGGATATGTTAAAAATTTCTGGAAACTAGTCCTATTTCCCTGCTATATCTGAATTTTTTATCTAATGAATTGGACTTATCACTGCAGTGTCACAACATTATTTTCCATTTTTGTTTTGAATTTAATTTCATCAAATGAGAAGCAATGAGCTTCCAAATTGCTAGGGTCACTTCACTGTGTTTTTACTAAATGACTTTGATGGGTGTTAAAACTGTGTTGAATGAAAATAAACAACAACRTCACAGAACACAAGTATTCTTGATAAATGTGGTTCAGGCTTATAAAGTGAATATCATGCTGTCCCCAAGAAATTTGCTTCTTCATCAGTTCCCTGAGGAACATGAGTCATACTCTGAATTTCTGGAGATGTGAGACAGTCCAGCACTAYAGAAGAAACACATTGCAAAGGAGAGATCCCAAATGCTTAAAATCTTTCTAAGGAGACAGATATGCAAGAGAAACCTCAGTCTATRTCTTGAATTCCATATTAAATACTATATTCTTAATTATTTTGTTTTATTTTTCTACCTGCTTTATTACTATGAACTATCAGTTCCAGTATTTATCAAGGTATGGCATGTTTCTAAATCTTTGCTAAGTATGTTATTTATTTATTTTTGCATGTGGCCAGGTAAATGTCAGTGACGTGTAGTTCACGTATTTGTAAGGTTTAGCACCCTGCATATGCGTGTTTTCTAATTTCAATATCTCTCTTCTCATATATCTATAAAGAGATATTGAGAACTTTATTTATATAGCAAGATAYGTATCAACTCCCACTTTTTCCATGAACTATAGATTTCTCCCCACTTACTATTTCTGAAAACAAAAACATACATGCTGGTGAGGTTATAGAGGAGCGTTTCTGACTTTTCTGCACTGTGTACAGCACCTGATTTTAAGATGAACATGTTTAGCATAAGGAATCAGCATGAACTGAATGACTGTGATTCATTTTGGAATTTTTCTCTTTTGAGGTGTTTAACTATTTTGTTAGATTTATACCTTCTAGACATTTTTACAACTTACTTCGGGTGGAGGTGTTGTTCTTGGTTCAACAAATTTGTAGCTACCACATCTCATTTCTGCATTCTACCATCTCTTTTACGGATGATATCTAAAAAATGTCTGACTGAGCTAAGATTTCTGCCCTCTGAAAATATTCTAGAATTAAGTGTATTCACCTGAGGAAATCTCCTTTTGTGTGTGTGTTTATTGAAACAATTTTACTTACTACATGTTTTTGCAAGTGTTTTGTGTATCCATTGAACCCTTCTCAGGAAGATAACAGCATGCTGCTGTTCTTCCTATCTCATAAAATTTGTCAGAAATATTATATTAGTGATTGTAACAGTTACTGATGTGTATAGGTGTATGAAGAATATTTGGCATGCCACAGGTATAAGGGTGGTCTCTAACATATCAAGGGTAAATATTGAAAGAGAGAAAGTAGGGAAGAACTAGGGTTCAAATACAGGCTACGTGACACAAAAATATCAGCTATTAACAGTATGTTCACAGTATTACACTGTAGCCAATATCCCTGATATCAAACTTAACCAATATAGGCTAATACCAAGCAACATCTTACTCTTCAACAGAAGGTAAAATTTCCTAAGAAATGCCATTGCTTTAATTAAAATTACTCAAAGTTATGGGGGCATTTTGTTTTTTATATAGAACTTTCTTTCCTACTTCAGTGTCTACAGTATGTGTAATTTTGAGGAACATGGTTTGAAAGTCTGGTACGCTGTCTATTTAACATCAAATACAACAATTTTAATTCAGACAAAACTCATAAGCTAGACTTGAGTCAGAGATACAGACACCAATTTAGCAAAATGTTTAACTATGTGCATAACTTTATTGGAGGGAACTACTACTTTTTTTGAATACATGCCTGCAAAGTTTGGATGACTAACACTTGCAAGAATACAAACTTCTGTAATAATACTGATGTTGGAATTTTCTTACTGAGCTATTCTGTGCTCTGTTCCTATAAAACTTGAAGATACTACCTGTTTAATCTGGCTTTCATCAAAGCTATTTGCATTTGTAGTTACTTTTCACTGCAGCTAGGAGTTCTGATGCAAATGTCACCGATGTATTGATACATCAGCACTGTTATCACTGTCAAAATATTCTTGTGGATATTAAGAACAATACAGCCTATACAAATCTTTTTGGAAAATATCTTAGAGCCAAGAGACAGGGAAAACAAACTACCTTCTTTCTGCAGGTGTGCAGGCTTTCTGAAAACCTAATTCAGAATTCCAGCCAGTGTTTGTGCAAAGCGATCCTAACCCTAGATGATTTTCCATAGAATTAAAGCTGCCCTAACTTGAATGCTTAGCAGAAAGGTAATGAAAACTATTCTATATCTGACAGGGAATTATATACTGTACATAAAACAGCAGCGAAACATCAATAAACAAACCCTCTTGTTCTTGCTTTTCCTAAAATAAAAATAAAGCTAAATTGCCCCTTCACTCCAATATCCCTTTTAGAAGCTGTTGAATTTTGCTCACTCAGTAGTATTTGCTGAAAAGGCAAAGTCTCTTCCAGTAATTTTAGGAAAAGCTATCATCAAGCTGTCAACAGTCTAAATTGAGATTAAAAGAACCAAAGAGAAACCTTCACTATTATCAGAGTCTCAACTAAATACACTTGAATAGACAGATCTATGCATCTAGAATGCATAGTAGACAACTGCTTCTTCCTCCAGGTTTTGGACTGACTTTAGCAAATAAAGTCTTATGTTAAACAGTGATATTTTTTTCTTGTCATATCCAGAACTCCCAGTCTGAAACAGAAAGCAGASAGTTGTAAATAGATGCCTTTTCTTGATATTTGGCATGCGTTTCAGAGGTCATATTGCTATAAGGCACCTACCTAATCCTCTGGGATGTTAGAAGCCCTCAGCTCACGTTAGCCAGGAGAGGGAAGGGCTTCAGTACTTCGTAGACCAGGATAGATAAGGCTGTAAGTTAGGATACGCTAAAATCAAAGGGTTGTTTGCCCCAACTGAAAGACCAGTGTCTGTAGCTTTACCTCCCTGGAAGGGAGGCTTTGTTACCACTGGCGAGACAGTGGAGGCAGGATTTTCTACATTTTCTCAGATCTGATCTGTAGCATCCTTGGTATTTCAGCAAATCTGTCTGTATTAATATGCCTGTTTTGCTGTATGATGTATTTTCCATTATTTTTGCTGGGGACCAGAGGAAACTATAAATATTATCTGACATAGAAATTGAAAGCTGATCTCCAAAAGTAAAATATCAGTAGTACTAATCCATTAAGTCATTTACCCTTTCATATTAAAATATATTATCGTCTAAGAGTCCAATAGCTACGACAAAGAAAAGATTTGTAGGTAAGTTACAGACTTTAACAAAATGTTACTATAACTACTTTTCATTATCGTGGATTTCTAACTGGGTACTATTCTCAGGGTTAGTCTGATAACTTTGAATTAGTACTTAAACCTTTTCTTCTCCAAAACATTATAGCCCTATTTTACATTGAAAGGCCATGTTGAAACCAACTTTTGAAAATCTAGTTTTGATTAAAAAAAATAAATAAATAAAATAAAAAAAATAAAAAGCTCTTGAGGATATGATTAATTACAAAAGTAAGAAGTGCGATTGAATCAAATTGCTTTGATGACTTTTGAGCATGTAAGCCAATGTATCATGCAGTGCAGCTTGCAGTAGAAGATAGCAATTATTTTCTCTAGATTCTCTTTAATAAACTATCACTGGATTCAAGAAATAGTTCAGCTTTGTATTTCCTCTTGTTAATTGTTTTACATTTTCTGTTAGAAATTGTCATTTAATTCTTTTTCCTGCTAGGATAGGTAGTTTCAGATTCTTGAAGTGAACACTTGAGTCTTCTCTTTTAAAAAAACAAACCCCCCCCCCCCAACTTTGTTAAGTACATTGCAGTGGGTAGATTGTAAACACTCCAAAGCAAACTAAGTGCCCGAAACAGCATGTRTCACTATCATGATACCAATCCATCTAATGTAAAATAAACTCTTAAAAAACTGTTGTGATGATTCATATTCATCAACAAGATCCTTTATTTTAATACCTCCTTCAAACAGTGTACCATTGCTACTCTATAACTAAAAAGCAAGATGGTAAATGGCACTTGTCTTGGTTTATATTGCTTTTTCCCTCAGACAAAACCTTCTTCAACTGGATGAAGTATAGTTTAATATGGATTTAAGTGTCACAGTCTATTCTTTTTAAAACAGAATCATAGGATCTTGAAATTTTTCTTTTTTACAGAGAAAGATTTGGATTTCCTTTTTCGTCTGTAGCCTTTTGCTGTTAAGAATTCTGAGCAAGACGTGTTGCTACTTACTTCTTAAATGCATTAGATGATTTGTGTGAGTTTTTAATGCTTCACTATTAATAAATCTATATATTTTTCTACTTTTTTTACATTAGAGGCATTATAATTGGCATTATGATTTTTGAGAAAGCCCTTCATTTAACTTGCAGGACAGTGGAATAGTAAAATCTGTTTTTTTTTTTTTGTTTTTTTCTTTTTTTTTTTTCCCAAAGGCAAGTATGGTAGCTTTCCCAGCTATCAAGTATTCCTGCTTTCCATTTTCCATTTCCTTTTTGCATGCTGACTCATAGCCTTACTTCATGTAAATATTGATCTGCTCCACTAAGAGGAGCGTTTTTAACATTGCCCAAAGATTTCTTGATAAAGATGGTCATTTTTAAAGTTGTGACCTGTATGGCTATATTTTTAGTGACCGTATCTTAATACCATTGTATAAACTCTTTATGAGTACAAAACTACTTCTAAGGGATTGCAGGCAACCTTAACAAAAACAATAAAGCTCGTTTTCTTTCAGTTACCAATATTCTTCCATGACTGGTGATGCTGTGTATCCATAAACACGTTACACAACTCACTTTACAGGTGCATCCTCTTTGCTTAGTCACTGACTTTCACTTACAGTATTGATAATATTTGTTTTTATCACACAGGCCTCCGGTGATGCTGCCTCCATCTCGCCAGAGCTGCATTATACCCCTCTGCCTTTGGGATCCAGGGATCTCACCAATCACAGAGGTATAAACTAACTTTTTATTGCTGTGAACGGCTGCAAGGTGGCAAGCTTTGCTGTAAGGACTTCTCTCTATATTAGTTATTGCTGCATTGGCACTTTACAGAGAAYACTGTGCCTTTCAAGCACTAGATGAGAAAACCATACCTGTCAAGACTACAGATTTTAACTCATATTAAATAGGATTTAAGAGTAGTCTACTGGGAAAGCAAATAAATCTATGGATAATAACGTTCAGTGATATTTTTGTGTGTGTGTGAGAAARGCATAGAGATTAAAGTGCTTAAATATTGCTAAGTAGATGATTACATGCAGCATTGGTAATTCTGGGAGAATTTGTAAACTTTCTAATATTTGTAAAGAGAGAGCTTTTTGGCAATTTAACAATTTAGGACTATAATTTTGAAATGTTAACGCATTTTCATTGCAATAAAAAGGGATTTTTCTCTGTTTTTCAGCATTAAAGGGGGATCAGTATTCAATTTCCTTTTTCACCAATCCTTAGAACTTAAAAAGCACCTTGGGCAAATTCCTGAATTCCTTCTGCATACCTATGGAGCACAAAGTTCAGGAAGCAGGTGGAAAACTGGAGCAGTCGTGAAGGGAGCATTCCAAGCCCTTTCACCTTTGTTCCAAATGGGAGAAATTTTATAAATCTTGTGGCACTCTTCGGCTTAAAACTACAGCAACGATAGTTGTGTTTGCCATGTTGCATATTTGATTCCTTGAGGTTTTGATATTACAACTGTTTTCCAAATTGAGATCATGTGAATCATTTGTGCAGAGATAGGATGTGTAGGATATATATAWAAAAAATTATATTTATAAACTTGTGGTAAGTTGATGTCAAAGTTATCTTAGGGTATGTTCAGCTACCATAACATTACAGAAGCCTGAGGTAGAATGGGTTACTAGACACCTATGGCAAGAACCAGGCAGGTAATGCAACTGAATAAGGATCTGTGATTTGGACTGGAAAGGATGAGGAAGACAATTTTTTACTTTCATTGTTTGCAGCCTTTATCAGTATTGTTGTGCCAGGGCTCAAATGGATGTCAAGCTACATCCTAGTCRCAGTGCAAATTGGTATGCTCTACTGGAACTCAGATGTCCTTGAAATGCTATAATGCGTTATATTCTGACATTGAAGTGATGTAGTAACTAGTAGTTTTTAAAGAGAAAGGACAGAACCAAAATCTTGGAATGGAGCATATGCCTCTGTTCAGAGAWTAGAATTCTCCCCCCGCACACACAAATAACCCCAAGCAAAGCCCTTCTTTTCACACCCCCAACCCTAAATTCCCAAGGCCCTAATTCCAGGTAAGCTTGCTTGCTTTGAGACTGGCGTTCTGATGTTGGATTAAATAGCTAGGATCTAGTATGAAAAGCAAGCAGAGTGAGAGAATGTTGTAAATACCTAAGTTCTACAAAAATACATACCAAAAAATTATAAGCCAGCTGCTAGATATCTTCAGATTTGTTTATTTAGATGATAACGAATATCATATGAATATGATAACGAATTCATAGTGGTGTGGCTTTGTGGCTGACTTTGGAATCTGATTTTACCAGAGAGAGGTCAGTAGCTGTAGGCATCAGAAGCTGCATGCCTGAAATATGGGTAGACTTCTCCTCCTAGGAACCAGTTCTGTGGCTTTACGTGCTATTAAGCACATGTGCCCATATGGGTGTTCGTTAGAGCTGGATCTTACRATATCCTAAGTCCCACTGTCTTCACTGGGGTTTGAAGGTGCCTGCWCTCTTACTGTGAAAAGGGAGAATGATACTCCCCAAATTGTTGACTTTTTACCCTTAGYTGTTCACATCCTTCTTCATTATTTMTGTCTTTACTCTTCCCCAAAATATTCTGCTKTGTATACTAAACATATGCTGAAATTTTCCCTGATGATTTAGCATATAAAGTGGATRGGGAAGAGAGTGTCATCCAAAAAAGGGGTAAAATTGGCCCTAAAAGAGACATTGTTAATATGCTCCAATAAGTCAT
This sequence comes from Rhea americana, assembly GCF_003343005.1. Classification (NCBI taxonomy): domain Eukaryota; kingdom Metazoa; phylum Chordata; class Aves; order Rheiformes; family Rheidae; genus Rhea; species Rhea americana. Next base: position 3,329,752 of record NW_028186490.1, read on the forward strand.
ATGTATTTATTCACAAGGAAATAATCAAGAAATCTTTCCACAATTCCAAGTGTAGTGAATAAAGCTTTGAACAACCTGCTGCCAGGGTTTATTTACTCAGCTTCTTTTATACAAAGAAAAATCTCCAAGTTCACAAGCCCATAAAAATTAATTGGAATCAATAGAAAAATCTCCAAGAAAAGAATGAAATACTTAAACATGCTATTTTAGGTTCTGAATATCTCAGATTTTTTCTTCGGTGATTGCTTTCAGTGTTGTATGAAATGATTGAATCAGCTGTTGCATATGTAAATATTGGCAGTTTTCAGCCCAAAGTGAGAAACAGAATGGTGCAACTTTGTGAATGCTCTTATTTGTCCCTGGAGGAGCTTGTTTACCAGAATTTGAAACTCTGGCAAACAGTACAGTGCAGCTGTAAATTGATTCTTTGAGATTGGGAGGAGCAGCAGGAGGAAGCTGAATGTATTTGAATGGTAGAGTTTTACTTGGATGTTTCTCACTATATTTAGCTATGATTTTTCTGGGGGGAACAGAAATACTTAGTTCTGCATGTGTTGCACTATATATTTTACAGCTTTCTAAATTCATGTATTCAGTATATTATTTTCAGACAGGGTTTAGTCTTTTGGGGCTGACTCCATATTTTGTACAGACTGTCTTCAGGAGTTTTAGAAATCCCTCTCTCACTTCCAAAGCCCACAAAAATGTCACATGTAAATGTTGYCTCAGAGCTGAAAGATAGAGTAATTCCTGTAAATATTATATCAAATGCTATGATACTTTGAGTGGATAGGTATCTAAAGAGAACAGTAAATACTAGATGTACCTCTCTATTTGTTAGAAGAAATTTTCCCCATCTTGGGAAAGTCTCTTTCCCCAGAAACTACTTTGTTGCCTAGAACCTCTTTTCTAGTTGAACTCAGTCCCACTGTTTGTATTTCTTAGCAACAACTGTACTGGTCTTCCTTGTATGTTTTGGGCACCTGCTAGCAATGTGACTTGGTCTTGTATGATATTTAATTAGTGCTTCTCTAGGCTAGTCTTCCTAAGTATTATTTTTTACCTAGCTTTATTTTTGTTTTGATTCCAAAACCATGATCTCAARTTCCTAAAGATCTTTGATTGGGTTTTGTTGAATCAGTATTTTGCATTTGATTTCATATGATTTTTTAGATATCAGTGAGTTACTTGATAATAATGTTAACAGTTCTTTATCCYAGAAAAAAAATCATTTTAATAAAAGATTCCTTCCACACACATAAAACAAGCTTCATTTTTTTTCTAAATTCCATAATTTGTATTATGCTAAATTTCAAATTTGCTAATGAAACAAAATAAAACAGACCCCACCTTTATTTCTGCTTATCCAAACCTATCTGGCTTTAAGGAAATATGTAAGCAAATCAAAATTGCTTACTATTATTTTTAATGGCTATGCTCCCAATATGCAAAAGYCATGAAGTAGAATATATATATATWTTTAAAAAACATTATTCCAAAGATTGTTTGTTGTAACATTTCTAATATTTTGTATGGGTCCTCTCCGATTCCTCATCATTAATTTATTACCTGGGTACACATAAAATCCTAAAATAGAGCTTTAAACTACTTAATGTGGTTTAAATTGATGGAAAGAGGAATTTTATAAATGTAGTACTGTAACTTTAAGGATAATTTGCTTGACGTATGWGTCTAGAAAAAAAACTACTGTTGGTTTTCTCCACTGCAGTCAAGTATGTTGTATGTTCYTTTTTCATAATGGCACCCTTGGTAAGGAAATTCCTTTGTTAGGTGTGCTCAAATTGCCTTCTCAAAAGAACAGTGTTTTCCAATTGTTGGGAAAATAGTTATTTATCATTCTATCTCAGGAGAAGCTGAATAATGACTGTCATGAAAATCTGTTTTTTCCATATAAAAGAAGTGCTGGATATTCTCTGTATGAATAGATATTTTATAACATTGTCTGTTACCGGTTTACTGGAAAGCCTATTTATTTTGCCAAAGTTATTGGACTTCCAATGACATTTTATAAATACTTTCTTGCTATCTTGCCTTTGGGAACAAGCAATGGTAGTCTGACTGATACCTTCCTGGTAAGAGGAGGAAGCAGTAACTTCCATTAAAAATCAAGTTTGTACTTGCAAAAGTAGTTTTAGAGCCTTAACTTGGAAACACTTTTTCTTATTTTCTGAAACCGTCCTATCCGAGATGGAAAGACACAAGCTGTGTTCAAAAGGAAGGCCCAGAAATCCAATGGCAGGGTGTTTTTGAAGGTTCCTATTATCTCTCTAAAGGTAATTTTATAAAGCATATTTAAACAACGGAAAAGAGAGGTTCCTGGTGCTTTCAGTTCCTCGTTGGCCTGGACAGGGAAGTGCCGAGGGCTTGTTTTGGCTGGCAGACCTTTCCAAAACAAGCAGAAGCAGGTGGGCCCAGAAGCTGCTGTTGTGGCTTCCAACCTTGACCTGCCTGGTGGTTTTGGTGACGGCTCTACTGCGCTATGTACTTGGGATGTTTGGCGTAATAATTTCAGAAATGACTGGAATGACCATACCGAATGCAGCCTGACTGGTTTTGGGGTATACCATATAAAATCCAGCTACTAGTTTTGTAGGAGCTAAGGTGTGTGCTTGGTCAAGGCAGAAGTATACTTTTGAAGATATCTGCACGGTCCAGTGCTTGCACTGTGCTAGTATTTACAGTCCAAGAGGTGTCAAAGGAGACCTGTTACTTTGAAAGTGTGGTGTTGAGGGACAATGGTGGCATTTTTGGAGAAGCTAGAGGGATATATCTGATGTGATATGTGATAGCCCCAAACTCTCCTGCAGGGTTTACCTTCTCTACCTCACTTTGCGTAGCCTCAGCCTATTCAGATTTTAGAAATAAATATTCTTAAGTTCCTGTGGGACTGACCACTTGTATTGATCCTTCAAGGATTAGGTCTAGAGTTTTCAAGTATTACTCTAAACTTTGTGAAGTAAAATTATAAAACTGATACACACTTCATAATAAATGTTAACATATTAAGTCGCTGTTTTTGAAGGCCTTCAATTCAAAATACAGGCACTCTCAAAAGCCGTGCTGCCTTTAAATCATAGGCATAAAAAGAAAAAGAAACCAGTTTGCATAAAAACTTGCTTCTAGAAAGATAATTATCCTGCTTATATTATCATCACAATCTTCTTTGTTATTATTATTGACACAGTTGTTAGGTACTCATTGTGTGTTCCAGCCAGAGGCTTATGTAGAGTTTAAAATTGATTGTTGGGAAAGTCACAAAGTAATTTACGTAGCAACTTATCATAATTAGCTAGTTTCCTTAATGCGAACTGCACTTTATGCTTAGCAATTGATTTTTCTGTGTGTCTGCATAAAGCAGCTCATTGTGTGCTGTCCAAAGAGAAAATAGTAATAAYAGTAAAACTATGAGTAGTATTTTATCTTTTAGTTAATCTGAGAAAACCTAAAATAAATTCTAACAAAAGGTATATGTTTATATAGGAAATAATTGCTTTAAATCATTTAATAACCCAGAATAGTATGAATAAGAGAAAATTGCAAACAGATGAAAYATATGATAGTTCTGTATCAAACATGTATTGTGAATARTGAGAAATTCGATTTGCTGGTTTATAAGAGGTATCATTTGAAAATAACATTTCTGTTTTCTTGCTGCATCATGTTATGGTGAGCGATACCATAGATAGGGTGGTAGTACACYTCTTATGCCAGTGTCTTCTGCTTTTGAGACTACTGACTTTAAAAAAAATGGGGGGGGGAGGTTTGCAGTAGCATGGAACAGACCAAATCATATTTTCCAAGGACAGGAACACTCAAGCATTGYGTGGCATTTCCTCTGAATGCCAGGAAATATGTCTCAACAGTGAGTTGTGCTGTTCTCCTGACTTAACCCAAGAGGAGTAGGTGGAAATCCTCTTCTTTTGGTGCGATGGAAGAACAATAAAATAAGTAGTCCATTAGGGAGAKGGAGGGGGATCTTAGTTGGCTTGCCTGTACAAAATGAGAAATTTGTTTCTAATGYCTTACCTATTTTTTTGAATTTGGAAAATGGAAATTAATGGAAGTAAAAGGGAGAAGCATGGAAAACAAAGTAATGGTAAAGATGAGCACCGATGCGAGGGGTTTCATTAAAAAGAAACTACAACTTTTGGTTTTCCTGACTTAGTAACAAGAGGTTAAACTTAATTAAACCTCTCTTCAAAAAGGAAAATCTATCAATAGAGTTATCCAAACTTGAAGTGCCTGCAGTTTGGAGGCGTGAAAAGGCGATGCCAGGTACGTGAAGAACTCTTGTCCTGAGCTAGTTGTTTCGGGTGCTGCTCAGGGCAAGCCTGGCCCTCGTAGCAGGCCACGGCAGGATGGCCCCCGCCGCTGCAYGCACCGACCGGTCAAACCATGCACTCTGAGGAAAGACCAAAGGTGCGGTCCTGTGTGTATTTCTTCAGAGGTTAACCTAATTTGAAATTTTAATGCTAATCTTTTCCCTCTTCTTAGCTGCTCTTTGGTTTACTCTCTCGTCAATTTTTCTGATGCGGTTGCTTTGGTATAGAATAGGTACATGGCAGAAGGGATCAATAAAGCGAAATATGTGGGGAAAAATGCCAGAAGGCACGTTTTTCTGGTAGAGGCTTATTGCCGTGAACTGCTTTCCTCTGATAACAGGACCCCACGTGCATTGATATTTGCCCTGTGTCTGTGAATGCACTAGACATCTGTCCCCGTTGAATGAAGTGACACGYACTCACAGATGTTGCTATTCACAGGAATTGAGAGATCCAGCACACCTTAAAGAGGATATCTTTAGTCATGGGTCACCTCAAAAAGGTCTTAAGTACCTCTTTGGAGCCCTCATCTGTTTGTTTGCTGCAACAGAGCCACCACAATAGTGCTGGTCTTTGGTGGACCAATTTACCTTACTTGCTCGGTAGTGATAGCCTTTGCCAGAGCCTCTATGTTTCTCTGTAAAGCTCAAAGTCTTTCCCAAATGTGGAAAAAAAAGTGGTTGGATTTGAGTTTGACCTTGACTAATATGGTTTAAAAAAATACATTTTCTGGGTCATTGGACTCATGTTCTTGCCACTTGCAGAGTCAACAATTTATTGTCTGGGCTTAAAAAGAATGTTGAATTTGAATCAGGATATTGTAGATTAACAAAACTTCAGCATAAAAAGGTAGTGTTATCTTGTGCATTACACTGATAAGATCAACTACTCACGTGAAACTAGAGTTGGATGAAAAAGTTGGAAATCATATATATAAAGTGACTTGCAGTTTTGTGCAAAGACTTTCTTCATGCTCAGAAAAGTTAAGATTGTTTTTTTAAATGAGAGCATATTTGATTTGAAGATTTTCTCTGTGTTCCTTCATTTGAAAGTGAATCCAGGGGCTGTGACTGAGCTGACTGGAGGGAGTATCAGGAAGACCACTTTCTAGAGTGTTATGAGTAGGTTTTGTCAGAATAAAATACTAGTGATTCTTTTTGAAGCAAGACTGTGAAGATGAAAAGAGAATAATTAAGTGGCTAGTCAAGTTTAGATTAAAACTTTCTTAGAAATCAAAGGGATTGGGTACACAATTCCCACTCTAAATCCAGAGAGAATTAGGACTGTAAGACACAGGCAGCCCTTCAAAATTATCAGATTTTTTTTTTCAGGTGGTATTTAGAGTTTTAGGTTTCCACAGTGCACATTCCCTAACCTGATTCTTGGAAGTTCTGAGAATTTTCTGTTTTTTCATTACCCCATAATTTCTGAGATTTTCATTGTGGCTTTCCCCGTATTTGCCAAAACTAATGTAGTACTTTCAGCATCAATCACTCATACAAATATCGCATCAGAGTGAATATGATCAATGAGGAAAAAACTGTAACTTTAGATTTATGTGTAGACTAGAAAGTACCTGATGTTTCACGAGATAGCTCATTTTGTCATCCTGGCAATAAGAAACTATGAGAATGCTCAAGCTCCAAGCAATGTGGTTATAAAATGGCAGAAAAACATAGAAAACGTTGGYTTTTGTAAGTGGAAACTTGGGATCCAAAACCATAAACTTATCTAAAATCTTCTTTAGCTATGCGGGAGAACTAGCAATGTGGTGAGTGTGCAACTGGCAATTTGGAAAGATTGGACAGCGAATCAGSCACTTGGCTTTATAATAAATAACCTTTTAGAATAAAGAAGTCCAGTTCTGGGCCATGAGATTACAGCCCTTCCAGAGGAACAGGCATCAAAGCACACAGACTGTTGTGCACACACATTCTCCTGAGAGTTCCCATGTTTAGTTAGCACTCCAGCCTAGCCTGTTTTTTGCAGGAGTCCTCCAATTTTATCGTTCAGTCATTTTTACGGCCTCATTGGAACAAATAAACAAACATCTGGAATCATGTGGTATATTTAATTAAAAACTTTTTGTTTGGCCAGAAATAGTAAAATCATGAAAAATTGCCTGTCTCCAAGCTCAGAAAGGCCAAATGATGAAGCTGTTGGCTACAGACAGTTTTACAATGTATTGAAATTCATAGATATGCACACCTGCTGCAAGGCCCCCCTGCTTTATTTTGATTCATAACCATTAATGAGTTTTTAGTGCACAGATTGTAACCCTTGTTTAAATGAGAATTTACTCTATTTTTAATAATATGTAGACACATGTTGCTATTTTCCATATAGTCYATGCTGTTCTTTAAAACATAGACAGGATAAACCTTTACACTTTTGATAACTAAAGGTCTGTTAACAGTGCGTTTCTCTGTTGAATATTCCGTCATATGAGTATGTTTTAATTCCACAGGAGGTAAATATTTATGCCATGCTAAGAGTCTGAGTGCCAAAGGTTGGTAATGTGAAAGATGATGATTTCTCATTAAAATTAGAGAGTATAATGGAATTACAAATATTTATTGTTTCACTTTAGGCATTTCTTTGAGAAAAATTTTGGGAGATTCTTGATGCTTTTGTAGACAAAACTGCTAACTATGATCTCAGATATTTCAAAGTGCGTGTACCCTRTGAGCATACAATATCCTACAATACAAGATTATTATTTATGAAAGCAAATTTGCCTATCCAAATTACCATTTTGGATACACAAATGTAGGTTTTTGAAGATGTGAGATACTTAGAGTTTTATTTTGGAGTTTGCACTGCTCAGTTTCTAAATACCTGGACTGTCTTTGTTGAGAAAAAGAAAATGACGTGCACACACAAAGTATTACTGCAGCTGAATCTTGTTCGCAATTCTTTTTATTGTTTATGATTAAAATAATTTGGACTTTACATTTTGAGATGCATTTCTCTGGGGATTTAGGTTCTTAGCAGCATAGGATAGGATGCTTAAGTGACCTTTGCCGGCTGTCCCAGGATTAGTGCTACTGAGCTAAATGAAGAGGAGGTGGATGTTAGCAAGAAAGCATTAATTCCCACATGGTGAATACAGGCAGAAACTTATTTAAAAATTGGAAAAAAAAAAGAAAAAGAAAAAGGAAGAAGGGTGGTGATGGTGTGGGGGAGGAAGAAATTTCCTGCGCAGTCAGAAGGGCAGCCATCTGCATAACAGCAATAAACTATTGTATCCCCTTGTGTGTTGCTTCTTTATGGTGCACACATCTTGCCGTAGTATGTACATTTCTTCCAACCCGTGAACAACCTAAAGATGCAATGCATTTTGCATTCCTTTGTTCAGTGCGTGTGGTATGTTTTGGGAAGCTGTGGGTTAAGGCTCCTTTCTTTAATTTTGCCTTCAAGAAAGAAAGGGATATCTTTCTGTATCTMTCTGTAATATTTCATTGCATATTCTTATGCAAAGAGAGAAAGCTGTGAACATTTAGTGGAATATGGATGTCTGTATTCGTGATCTAACGATATGCTTGCTTACCAAAGTTCCCTTCAGAGCTCTGAAAGCAAATGTTAAATAGGTTGATAACTTCCTTTTTTTCCCCCTGTTTTTGTGATATTTTGTGGCCTCTTGGTAGCCTTGCTGCTAGAAAAGTGAATGATAGGAAGTACCATGACATCCTTCATTAGTTTTGTGTGCCCTTGAGCAGAGCTCCCACCTGGGGAGAAGAGAGGGAAGAGATTAAAGGGTAAACAGTAAGTCTAAGTAAGTGAAGTTGTTTTGTGCACCTTACTAAACAGAGGATGGTTGATCCTTTTTGGTTGATATCTATTGTGCTGCCTTTTAGAGTCTGAGAGATTTTGAAAATTACTTGTATTAACATAGGATGAAATTTTTTTTACCGTGTGATTGACAACATTGGTGTGTTTTGTAAGACCCTTTTAAGAAAGCTTGTGTACGATTCTAAAGTGCCTAGTAAACCTAAGCAGCCACCTGAAAGACCCCCCACCTGTGGCTGCATAAAACTGAAATAAAGAATGGAAAATAACCCATTGAGTATGCACTTTCCCACCTACTGAGAGCAAAATGCAATGCAGTGCAATTTTAGTACTTACGTGCCACTGGGGAAAATAGACTCCTAAAATCACATAGTGAAGCACTGGAAAAATTCAGCGAATTTGTATTAAGCGCTATGTTATAAAACCTAAGGAACCGTAGGCTTTACTTCTCAAGTGAAACAGATTTGTATTGCAGTTCTCTTAGAATGCCTACCAAAGGTAATGATGATATTTAGCACAGTAGACTGAAAAACTGTAAGGCTAGCAAATAAGCGTGCAGAGGTAGGTACAAGCAAGCCTTGTGATGTCTACTTAAAGACTAAACACAGCTACAGTCCTCGAATCTGTTGTCTTCTGCTTATGTGCGGCTTTGGGTCACGTGCTGCTCCTGGTGGGAGATGGAAAGAAAATGCAGTCAGAGTTAGCTCTTTCAAAACCATTTACAATAGTAGACATGTCTTCCCACAATTAATAGAAACCTAAATTAGTGTTCCTATATGAGTGGAATTGGAATATGTATGTACCAAMCTTATGGTCAGACTGCTGGATTTCCTCACATTAGGTTAACTATCTCACCAGCACCAGCTGCTGCAGCAGTGGCAACCGCAGTAGCTCAGCACCATACTTAGTCAAAGATGTACTTAGAAAAACTGTATCTATAACACCCACCCATCTCTGACCCTTCCTAACAGGAAGGAACCAACCTAGCTTTTAAAAATTATTTTATTATTTTTCTGAACTGCAAATGGGCACTGCCTGTCTTAAGTCATCTTTGTTTCCATAAAGAAAAAGTAGAAGGTTCAGTGGAAGCCATCACTTGGGCCTTGCTGGGAGATCCTGAATCTCTCTCAAAGCAAAAAAGTCGGCAATTAACCCCCTCCCCTGAAAAAAAAAAAGGCCCCATGTACCCACCCATTTTGTTTATGAAATTGGCAGATTGTCTCCTTCTGCTTAAAGCAGTGAATGATAAATTCCATAAGGGAGAAAGAAAAAAGAGAGAAACTTTATAATAAATATATTAAATATAAGCTATTAGATCATTCAAAAGCAATTTGGTGCTGTCTAATGCAGGCCATTACTGATGTAAAGTATCTGATGTGTCAGGGAAAAGAAATACCAGGTGGAAATTACAATAAGGCAAAAAGGAGACATATAGACATCCACTCAATCTYCAACAGTGTAATGTAATGTTTCCCTCTGCCATGTAGTCTGATGCTAGATAGCAGTGACAGTAAGCATGTAGAGGATGGCTGAAGTCTCCTTCCTAACTGTTGATTATCACATTACTTTACTTTTGTTTCACTCTATCCTTATAAAAAGTAATCCCTTTCCAAAGTGAGTTTTATAATAAAGCGAAAGAGCAGCTGTCTGCTAAATTCAGTTTTTCTTTAAAAATCCAGTTGTAGTAAAATGGAGTATAATGGTTTTACTCAGTGATTGCACAGGTGAGCAGAATTAGCACCTCAAGAGGTGCTACAGAGGGGACAGTGCTCTATATGTTGTTAATATTGCTGTAGGTTTTCCTGTTCTGCTGGCCTTATGTGCTTCTGCCTGCTGTGTTCTTCTGGGAAGACGGATGTTCAGACTGGAAGAAGTGGATTAATTAAAACAGAGTGCAAGATTTGTAAACTACATTCGTTTGGTGATACAGGAAACATCATTCAGTAAGGAAAAAGTTCTGTGAGAAGTTAGAATATGAATTGCAAATTTGTGAATACATAGAAAGGAAATACAATGTGAGGTATGTTCTCCACAGTACAAAGAAGGCTTGAAAGAGTTTTAGGGGTGAAGGAAAAGCATTTGTAACCTGAAATCTTTCATACTATACAGAGGCAGTATTTTCATGACAGATTAGTTTTTTTAGGATAATCTGTAATGAATCTGTAGTGACTTTGCTCAAAAATCACTCTTTGTCAGCTTCCCCCCTCCCCARAAGAAGCTGCAGTACCTCACCAGCGAGCTGGGTCTTGCTCTGTCATTCTTTTTGACTGCGGTAGACTGCCAGGAAGGCTGAGGAGCTAATACTGCCGCTTTACTGTGAAGTTGTAGAGGTTGTTCTGGGTTTAGTCTTTTACGTTTGAGAGACCAAACGTAGAGCTGTTTTTTGGAAATTTAAGAGATTGCTAATTTCTAAATTAGCTAAAAAGTTGTGCACTCCTTCAACCCCTAGTTGACTGCTTGTGAGGGTATACAGGGTCTGATTCAGAAACTGAGGTCTTGACAGTTAAAAAAAAAAAAAAAAAAAACTTTCTAAATCTGTATAAGCATTTTGTTTTATATTGTATGAGTTATTTAAATTTCAAACCTTTTTTTCTGATGATACTAACTTCAACTGGTTCATTCTTCTGAAGATATGTTAAAATAAATAGTAGTATAAATACTACTTAGTTAAAGTAAGTTAAAATAGTTAAATAGCAATAAGGTCTAATCATTTTGATCTGTTGAGGTCAAACTCATTTTATCTTTCATCCTAAGTATTTTCTAAGTATAGTATTTTCAAACTCATTTCATCTTTCATTCTACGTATTTTCTAAGTATAGTAATGGAGCAAAGAATAAAATACAAAGCAAGAAACATAAAATATGGATAATGAGAACTAATATTCCATATTACATTCTGTTTTTTGTTTCATTTGTTACTGCTTGATTCTTCAGGGTTCTGTTTTTTTTTTTCTTTTTTTTTCAGGTTCTGCTGCACGCTTTTAAATAACAGTTTACAGGTATCTTGGACTACCCTAATTTATGGATTTTGAGATAAATCTTATTTTTCAAATGCTGTTYTATTATTTCCTAATAAAAAAGACATCTGATTTCTGTTTCTTGCAGATTCACAATTTTCATAAGCTTAATATTAAAGATTTTTCAAACAGTCTAGGGAATGGTTTCTCTGATCTGTAGGTTAGAAATACTGTATTGGAAGCAAGTTTGTTAGTTCAAGGGGGAATCTCCAGGCACTTTCTCCCCCTGGCTGTAGTTAAACCTGCACAGATTATGGRGAGGAAATCCATACACATGCTAGGCATCTCTATGTTTTAAAGCAGCTACCTGCAGGTGTTTTAGCCATGCACATATGGCTAGATACATGATGAGGCTTTTCAAACTTTCAGCCAAAAATGTTAACAGGAGAGGGGAATAAGATATATGTATATGTGTTGAGGTTATGATGTCATGCACTAGTGAGTTATTGCTGCATTTTTACTTCTCGTAATTTCATTCCACATATTACTGAGCAACATGTGTACTATCACTTCAAAATCTTTGAGCCTGAGGGGTGCTGCATATGTATATGCATAATATGTTTTCTATATTAGTCAGCCATTGTCTGCTGATCTTGTGAGGAACTCGCCTTCATCTCTGTAGACCTTCCCTGTCTATGCAAAAGTTATAGCTATATTGCTCACTGCTAAACTGAGACTTCTTGGGAGCAAACTTAGGTCAATGTGGAAGACTTCTAATATAGGAGTATCTTCCCATATAGGTAAAATGCAGTCATCTGAGCTGGTCACAGTTTGTTAAGCATCACAGCTAGACAGCGTGTCCATTCTGTATCACATCCTAAAGTGTCGCCTCAAGTAGCTTGAGATTCCTTGACAATATATTAGGAGAGTAACTGAGAAAGAATGTTACTATTTCTTAAGTGTAAACATTTCCTGTAGTGCCTAGATAAATATTAGGTGACCTTAATTGAAATATTGATCTTGTTTTAAGTTCTATGTGGCAACAGAATAAATGTTCATCTCATGGCTGAATTCTGTCCAAGATTCCTGCAAACTCTCTGTTCCCTTTTTAAAGAAGCTTAAACCTTCTGACTGATCATCATCAGTATAWTTTTTTTTCATGGCTCTTGATTTGGAAAAAGTCTTGGAGAAGCCTAAGAACAGCTTGATCAGATTTAACTTCTCTATAATGCGGGATAGCTTGATAGATAACATGTTTAAATTAGAAGGGAGGGGGGAGCATGGAATAGATCATATTGTAATGTCAGTAATCAAATGCACTGAAATATGTCATTGGAAAGATACTTATGAATCTTAAATCTTAGGGTGGCTGTCAGATTTCTTTTAGTCTATGAACAATGACAATCATAATTTGAAGATGAAATACGGTCAGAGCTTGTCTCCTTGACAGTCATTCCAATATTTAGACAAAAAAGCTCTCTCTTACAGATTTCATTAGTCAACTCATGATTTTTACCTTTTCCCTCATGTAACTCTAATACTCTATGAGAAGCTTAGACAAGTAGAATTRAGTTTTATCTCATGTAAACATGAAATAAATTATGTATGAGTATGATAAAGCCAGAGGAACTCTTGAGTAAGTGCCATCCCACAGATTGCATGTGTGACCTAGGAAAGAACAGGGCTGCACCTGATGAGTTCAGGTGTGTTTTTGAGCAATTGCAAAACCTTCCCTAACTGATCTAAAGCYTTCTCCTACATTTTTTCTACATCTGTTGTGTAGCTGAATGTTCTTTAAGTTCATTTTTTCATATGCCTTGATGCTTAAAAAAGAAAAGGAAAAAAAAGAAAAAGGAGAAAACTAACAGCGTTTGGAGAGGCTTGGAGACCTTCTGTGGCTAACAAGCCAGAGAAAGTGAAGAGATTCTGATTAACAAAGCAATCTGCATTTCTGAAGTATCTTTTATGCCCAGAGTGTCTCTGGACACTTASAGTGCAATAATCTGTGGAGCTTGGCTTAAGTAAGTCAAAAAGCTTGAAAGAATGGGAATTTTGGAAGCAGGGAAAGAAGGGAACTTGATCTAATGTCATAAGGCAGGGAGCTTCAGAGCCTTGGGGCACAATTAACAAAGGGTCTGGCACCTGCCGTCTCCAGTCTTCGTAGTTGTTTGGAGAAAGATTTAGTAATGCTGCTTGTGGGATGTGGCTCTTTCCTTGTCTTCACTTCAACCCGCTGTGGCTCAGAAACCATCTGAATACTCATGTGGCAATGACACGTGGCATATGCATCCCCGACTCAGGCAAGAGTGATGGAGAAGGGGTACCTACAGAAGCTCATGAACAGCACTGCCATCTTTTTTTTGTCTTTTTAACATCAGAAAGGTGGTTTTAACAGAAGAACAAAGGAGTTTATGATGCTTTTCAYATGGGGATTAAAGTGTAATTTATCAGATTTTTTATTTAATTTTTTTTTATCTGCTACTGACACAAATGTAATTATTCCTGAAAGGTCAAGGCTGAACACTGTCATTTCTTATTCACGCCCAYGAAGAATTCTAATGCCATGTATGCTAGTTTGGCAAAAATTGAGGGATTTGGGACCTGCTGTGTTTCAATTACAGTTTTGGAAGATGTTATAGTCTCTCCTTTTGATGTAAAAAAAAAAAAGAGTGGATTTCTTTTATAGCTATGTTGTCACCTTATTTGTGTGTGATGAAACCTTTTGGGGCCCCACTGTTAGGTATCTGCAGCTGAAAGTAATCCTTGCCCTGGCTCATTTACTGACTTAATGGACAAGATAGGCAGTAAATGGAAGAGAAGAAATACTGTTATGCCTATTTTTCGGTTGTGAAGGTGAGGCAGAATGCACAGTGTACAGTGGTCAAGCAAACTCCTGTAGCACAGTAGGGACTCAAATGTCCTAACTCCTGGTTCACAGATTTAATAACTAGAACACCCATCCCAATACAAATGCTTACTTCAGAGGAATGCATGTGGCTCAGAGAATTTTAATGATACATCTTGCATCACTGCTGTCTACAAAGTGTGTCTTCATGGTGCAGAGTTARATCTTCCACCTGGATTGTTCTGACTTTCCCATGTCACTTGTCTTCTGTTTTTGCAGTCTGCCTATACGTGTTTAAGTCTTTTAAAACTTCCCACAGGATAAAATGAATGTTTTAGCATAGAAGCCCTGTGCAGTCATTGTAGCCTGTGTAGTTCAATACCTAATTACTAATTCTATGACTAAATTGTATAAAGTGTAAAAATAAATATAAGAAATAAACTGGTGAGGGAGTGTAGACAGGCAGTCTGCGGGGCATCGTTAGTGTCTTTCTGTGGGAATCTTAGCTGCAGTGACWTTTTTTTTTTTTTTTGCAACATACAATTTCTGTGTTAATAAATGGAATATTTATTAACATTTTGCATATGTGATATAGTCTCTTTAAGCAGATTTTTATTTTAATAAATGATCCCTCTTCTTGTAACAGCCTTTTCTTCAAACAATTACAAAGTGCTGTTTCAGGAAAAGGAGCAATACCACATCATTTAACCTGCTCACATATACTGTTCTCTTAAGATACTGTAAAGAGAGTGACAGGCCGCCCATYTCAGCTATAATGGGCAGAAGATGAACAAGCCAAGGGCTTTTTCATTGAAGTACAAGTTTTTTCCCGTCCAGTAAACCCAAAAATCGAAGTAATCCACRCAATACTTTTCTGAGTTGTTCACAAAAATAATTAAGTGTTATGTGATCACTTCTGATGCTGTATCATTTCTTTGCTGAAGCTGATGCTATTATGGCTATCAACTACTATAGCGTAACAGCTGTTTATCAAAATATTCATGAAAATTTTCTGTGACAGGAGAAATGGGCATACTTGTAATACTGTTTCCATGGAGAAAGATGCATGTGCTTAGATTTAGTCAAAATTATGGCATACTGTTCTGAACTTGACAGAACTAGTTCAACACATAATCCATAATAAAATAGGAACTGTAGTATTTAAACACTAATTCAGTACATATCGGTTTGTATGCAAAGACTCTATTTAAGATATTGCGAAACAGATTTTTATAACAAATGCTGCCCAAGCTATGGCATGTATCCCAGTCTTGAGTAAGGTCTTTATCTGGGGTCCAAGTGGTGGTTCCATGGTTTGCTGTGTCTGCCCAGTATAACAACTAGTGAATGTTACATGCATTTTTGATTGATGAGGTATTGAGGAGGATTTGGAAATCTGAAAAAAAMCATATTATTATAAAGCTTACAGAACAGTGGGAAATGGAGCCAGGAATGTACCTATAATTTAGGGTAAAGAGTAATAATGAGCGCCCATAAAAATAAATAACCATGATGTTAAATAGACTGCAGATCATTTGCACCTTGAGGCTTTTCTCAGATTTTGTGCCAGTAAAGAAATGTGGTAATAAGCCCKCATGCCTTTAGCCAAAATAATTTCTTTTGCACAGATTTTATTTGTTTTAGGTCATTTGAATAGTCCCAGAAATATTTAGGAGCATGAAAGGGAGGACAGGAGGAAGATGAAGGCAGAAGTTGTAAAAAGCCTGCACCAGTTTGAAACAGTACTTCACATTCAGATTGTCCTTGATCATAATTTTTTTTATATTGCTTCTGACTCTTTCATAGCTGATAATGCCATTTTGAAATCCTTTCTGAGCAGTTGTAATTATTTCAGTTTTATTCAATAAGAAATCATTTTTGATCGCTCTACACACATAAAATGAATTGGTGTGATTGCTGGCCAGTTCTTACAGCAATCTTGAAAGTTCTCTCTTAACTTGTCCTTTCAATATGTCAGTCAGAGAGAAAAATGTTTTACTGTCTGTCTTCCCTTAGGGACATGTACTTTGGGTTACAGAGGGAAGGTTAGCTTTTCCTATTTTCCCAAGAGATGGGGAAAGTGAAGAATCAACTTTCACAGTTAAAGAACTTAAGACTTCTATCTAATATGTGGCTTTGCTAAGTAGTTCTGCTTTAACCCAGAAGAATCTCTCTGATAAAACTTACTCCACTGCTGATCTTTAAATAACATTTGTTCATGTCAATATTATTCTCAGACCATGTCATTTAATCATATTTGTAATACAGTAGTGCTTATATGTCCTAACAAACATTAGAACTATGCTTTGCAGCTTGCTTTTTTTTCTCGAAGTTTCTGACCATTGAATTTATTAGTTACGTATTTAACACCGCAGATCAGTGACTTTCATCTTCTGTACAGATTCAGACAGTTTACAAATCACTTGGTTGTCATGCTATTGTGTAAGAATTTTTGTGGACATGTTCTTCCTCTCTGACTAAATTTATTGAACCATGCTGAAAGAAAATTTGGAAAGCAACACATTTTTGGTAAAATGTTGTTAGTTCAGTGAAAGGTGGAACGGTCAACAACTTTCTCCATACTTCAAATTCCCAAAGCAAAAGGGAAATTTATCATCTCCATTGAGATATAAACTAGTTTATTTTCAGTCATTTATCTGAAAAGTTGATGCTCGCCATAGTAATTCATCAAACATTTTTGTGAAGTGTATCTGGCAGGGATTCTTGGCATCAGTGTTTGAAATTTCTAAGAGTTCTTGTATCCTCTGGGAACAGTGTGACTCTCTGTTCTTACTGCACATCTGGAAGAAATGTTGTTGCCTTTTTGTTTCAACATGGAGAGATTTTTAGGATAGTGATTTCACCTGTCTGAACTGTCTGTTGGTGTCTTCAAAGTTTTGAAGCCGTGATGAAAGAGGAAAAAATGCTTTTGTTACAAACTGTCTTGGCACTGCAGTTTGCATATGCAGACAAAAAATAGTCATTATTGTCTAGGAATAACAGTGGGAGCAGTAAAAAAAAATCACGAAAAGGCTTTATTAAGCGTTTCCATTAAATTAAAGCTTTCATTAACAAAGTTAGTATTTTACTGGGCTTTTCATAGGGAGTGAGGGGCTAAATTCTAGGAGATTATTTATTTAATGTAATATGTGTTATTCCTACTGTGTTATTTAACCTCATCAGGATCTCTAGTGAAATGAAAAATAGATGCTTGCTTCTTACAGATCCTTTTTAATGATCTAGAAGGCTTTACAATACTTTAGGCAAAAAAAGAATTTTCAYTGTAAATTTAAGACTGCTCAGCAGTGAATTTAGCTATTAGAAAAAGTACCCATCTATTATTCAATTCTGCAGCCTTGTCTGAATGACATGGAAGGTATTGATTCCTTGTTGCACAAAATCAGTTCTAAATATTTAYGTTTAATTATTTAAACACTTTAATAAAAAATTGTTGGCTGTTTGCTAGACAACATAAACATAATTATCTAAAAGCTGATCCTTCTTACTGTGAAGTTTTTTGTTTTTGCTTATTTAATAGGATCCATTACTTTATTTACCCTAATCCAGCAAGGCATCTGAACTGTCACTTAAATTCCATTATGTGCTTTTGTCTTTTGCTGAACATGGATGGTTTTAAGCATATGCCTAAAAGATTTAATGAATGAGAAACTCTTTACTAGAAGAGGGGTTAATGCTGTATGCAATCTTTGTGTTACTAAAACTCTAGAAAAGATGGAATTTGGAATAATATTTCAATGAAAAATGATGTAAGGCTGAATGCCAACAGGAGATGCATTAATAATCCATAAAGCTATGGTAGCCAACTAATTTGAGACATTATAAGAAATCTTGGCTTTATGCTATCCAATATTTCTAACATGAGTTTCCATCAATAAGTGCAGGAAATACTAAACTAGGTTATTAATCTGCAGAGAAGAAACTAAAATTCAGAGAGATCTGTTTTCTGTTCAGGAAGAGTTTTCTTACAGGTTTAGCATGAAATTTTAGTCCAGGGTRTTGTAAAAAGCATCCCAAATTATTATTATGGACTTTAGAGGAATGTTGTTTTCATTACTAATTAGAAGCAAAATCTCAATGATCTTTCATAGGAGATGCTCTTTCTCCTCCCACTTCTGACTCAGTTTCCCACATAGTCCTCTCTATTTCTGACTGGAAGCCTTTGACTAATGATCTGCTGTGTATTTTCCGTTACAACTAGTAAGTATCATGATGTGCATATGCACTATATTATCAGTCTTCCTTCTTGCCTCTGCTGTACTTAAGTAACTGTTCTGTAGTACACAGAATTGTGCAACTGAAAATTCAACATTTTCAATAATATTCTGAGAAGCAGAATCCAAATGTAAATTGGTGAGATGTCAGTGGACATCTGTAGTTTCACAATGCTCACTGTCCTTGGCAATTACATGTTTGCTTCCCCATGGCTTACCAACAGGATTTTCTATATCAGCTACTGAAATTTGGGTGTAGTGAAGTGTCCCACATGGCTAATATTTGGATATCAACCTCTAGTTTGTATTTAAACAAACACTGGAGGTTTGTGCCTGAATCATGCTTCAGATTTGATTTCAAAATTCCAGGAACTGTTTTTCTTGAAATTTGACTCCAAACTGTTGCTAATCTCACATTCTTACTTGACAGCAATTTCATGTGTTGACCTTTCTCATGAAATTTCCATGATACTAGACTAAAATATCATATGAACAACTGATCTCTTGAGATATTTCCAGAGTGGAACTGGAAAATACGAACTTTCAGTTGTGTAGGTTTGGTTTCTTTGTCTTGATTTTTCTGTTTTAACCTGACCTGCATGCAGCCAAAACCTGGGAATGAGTTTGTGTCCATCTAGCCAATATCCACAAACGTTGCGTATTCAAATATCTCATGCCATTCAGCCTATAATGTCGTGTGCTATTACTGTTTCTGTACTAGGAGATTACCTTGGTTAAGGAATCCAGCAGCAAGAAGATGCTGCTCTGCTAGGGACACGAACCTTAAAAATGTAATCCTTAGATCTACTCACCATCAATACATACATCAGCAAATACATTTGAAATGATAAATTTTCTCTATAGTTTCAAATTTAATCTCCTTGACATCAGAAGGAAGTCTTCCTTGTCTGCTCTTTCACTTCATCAGGTGAATTAGTGTATTTTAACAGGTCCTGTATTTTCTCCTTTTGTGTTAGACCAAAGCTTAAGTCTAACACCTTTTCCCTTTGGGCTGTTAAACACAGATCCTGGATTTTCCCAACCCATTTCACTTGCTAATTGATGCCAGTTCTTCCTGATGTGAACTGACATTGTTTCTCATCTAGGAAGATTTTGGAAACAGCCCTGCTCTGATATGCAATGTGATCTGATGGTGGTCAGAAACTGCCCCTATGGAATAGTATTTATTAGGYCATCCCCCTGAGATCTACATTGCTGGGATCTTAGTATCTCTTTGAACATTTTGCCTGAATTGACTCGTCTGAGCTGGCTTCTGAGGAATTTAGGAATTCTGTCCTTGAGATTAGTTTACTTGAATGCRTCAGTCTGAAGAATATAGCCAATGGATCGACAGTTTGGAGAGAAACATGAAATCGGTCGGTATATTATAGTCCTTTTAGACTATAACATCTGATGCAGCAGCTTGGCCACCGTGGATTCCATGATTGCTGATCTGTTACAGGAGATTTTCTAGTGTTCTGACTATTCCACATGCAGAAAACAGACTTTCAGAGAACTCTGGATCATTTGGTAGAAATTTTGTTTTCATTTGTGTGTGTGTGTATTAGAGGATTACTGGTAGGAAACATCAAAAGAAGTAAAAATCCATAATTTTATAAAATATGCCTATATAGTTTGACTAATTTTACAGTTTGGCTTCCCTCTCGCTGCTGTTTACTTTTAGTGGACTCTGCAGTGCTAATCTCCTTGGAATTTAGTGATTATCACACCCGAAATAGATATTAAGTGCTGCATTCCAGAAGGGATTATCACCTTCCATCATCTAGCTAAGCAGGAGCTATGACTAGTACTTTTCTTTTAACAGAGAGGATGGGCAAATGAGGCGTTTCCAGTTTCAAATCATACTGCAGCCTCTACCACTAGAAAATGAGGAAGAATTTTCTGCAAGCACCTGCAGGCAGCAGACCAGAAATACCTCTAGGGGTGGCTTGTGCTTTTTCCGGCATTTATACTTGCAAGAAACCAATTGAAAACTGGTCCGATTAAAAATGATGCTTGTTATCAGTTGTTTACGTTCTGTATTTAACTCATCGAAGAAGTGATGCAGCTTTCCCTGCTTCATCTGAAACATGTCGCAACGCCTAGGGTAAAGGTATGTGTATTCCCTTGTGAGCATAATTTTGCTCGCTCCAAGGAAGTTGATAAAATTTTACGGTTTCCAGCAGGGGTACCCACATGACACYTCTGGCTATACGTGGCCTGCTGGAGCAATTTGTCCATCCTGCATCCTCTTGCTGGCCGCTGCTTTCCTGGGGCGCGCTGAGTCTGGCATGGGGTACTCCTAGGCCTGATAAATTGCGCTGGCAGTGACAGCCTCTTCCCATGAGCCCTTCAGGAATGGGCAAAGATTTGGCTATGTAAATGTGCCATGGAGTGAGCTAACACTTGAAGCCTGGACCTGCTGCTCATTTGCAGATCAACTTGCCATGCGCTGTAAGCGCTCCAGGTCTGATCACTTGATCAAGTTAGGGCTTATGCTGCCACAGAAAAGCTACGTGAATACTTGCGGTTTAGGGAGTGAATGATTGGCAGAACTTTCCAGGAATACATTTATTGTATTTTCAACATTTCTGAAAAGAAAGTTCTGTTGTATTGCTTGAAATTTAAAAACTGTTTAAAATGTAGTTAAATACAGCAAATTCTGCAAACATTAAATACAATTAAAATCAAGTTCAGTGGTTTAAAAATGTGAGTAATGAAGTAAAAAAAAGGTAAAAATGGAATTTTAAATAAAAYTTTTTAAAATGCATATGGAACTTTTTGAATAGTTGTCTTTCTAAAATTATCTTGCCAAAATTTCAAAATTATCGCTCTAACTTGCAAGGAAATCTTTCTCAATCACAAAAGTACCCTGGGTGTGGAAGAACTTTCTTATGCTCAGGCGTCTTTGATTCAAGCAAAAAGTTCTTGATCTTTGTTTGATACCTTTGCATTATTATCACATTAGAAAAGTTTTATAACTCTTTTTAATATAAGAATATATATAATATATACTCTTATAACTCTGYGAATTTCTGTGAATTAACCACCCTTTGGTGATTCCCTTGGCTCTCTGTTTTTTGGTGTAATGGCAATCCTGAAGAGTATCCATGAGTTACAGCACTAGGATTTACAGTTTGCTTTGGCTTTTACTCTCACAGGGGCTGCATTAAACTAAGGGCAATTTCAAAAAGTTTAGGCTGTCCTGAGATTTTTTTTCACAGGATTAGAATAACGTAAAATACAAACCCATGTTATTCACTAAAGCATGACTGACCATCCTGGATTCCACTAACTGTTAGTCTCATCTGCTGTTTATATGATTATACGAGGTACTTAGTGTTTACGCTGAAAATGAGCACTGGGCTTCACTTTCTTGTTTCAGTGGCAAGTTCATGCTCCGAGTGCCAGTATTCAGAAGGGAATTCTTCATTCTTCTGTTGTTAGAGTTCAAACCTTCRTCTTTTTTCTACTTCTTAGTAACCTAATACATACTTCTAGCATTCCAGAGAGGATGGCACGTGTTTCTTTTCAGCAAACTACTCATCAGAACCTCCAGGCAGTCAGCTCCTGAGTGTCCTTATCATTGCTGGCTGCATCTTGGTGCAGTTTACTTCAGTAGACATGCAAGTAAGTTATAAATTACTGTGGAAGCAATTTTCAAGATAGCAAATACTTGCTAATATATCTTAAAAAGATTTTCCTGTAGTAATACAGTGACTAGACAAAAGAGGAAGAAAACTTAGATTGTCCATCTTTTACTGTAGCTAGTACAACATGAAAGGAAATGGTATTTCATGTTGTATTTTATGAATAGAAAAAGTCATAATCTATATTTAGACAACTCAAGCAATAAATACTACTTTGGGTGGGTTTTTTTCCCCTTTCCCCCCCTCCCCCCCCCCCCCCCGGAGGAGTGAAGTTTTGCCTAATTCACCTGCTTCAGCTGTATGCTCAGTTCTGCTCCCAAAGACTTTGGTAAAGATCTCTTATATCTTTGGTGAAACATTAAGTGAACAATAATCTTCAGCTCTAGACATTGAGCTGTTGGTTGCCTGGTGATTTATTTAACCTAGCTTTTTTGTGGTCTGAACTAATATAATGGTCATATAAAGTATAATGTAGTTCATTCTGTCATTTCTGTGAATTTTTAGAGAACTGCTAGAGGGATTGATTGAACATGAAGTGATCAAATGTTAGTGAAAGTCTTGCAATAGATATTTCAGTAAATAGAACTTGTTAGCTCTGAGTAGGAAAAATATGAAGGTTTGTATTTCACTAATAATTTTTCCTACTTTCCAGTAATTATGCCTATAAAGATGCAATATATTGAACATTTCATAAGATATTCAGATGTCTGTCTGTAAAGTATAACCTAGTTTGGATACTAAAGGTTAGTCAGATTGGATTGTGAAGCAAATGAAAAAGCACAGGTCTTTACAATAAGATAAAAATGTAAATTTTATAAAAGAGCATCAATACARTCATTGATCTCCTGTCTCCTTGTGGACTAGTAATTGCTGAGGAAAAAAAGTGTCTTCCCGTTTGGATTACAGCTATCACGGGCGTGCTGTAATCATGAGAACAGGGATAATGATTTAATCTCCCTAAGGAGTTATCCCATTGTAGTTTCCTGAGAGATTCTAGGTATTTACCCACAGGGCGTACACCATGAAATTCCAATTGAAAATGAAAGAGATGTGATTCAGTTCTCTCCTACCTTCTGCTGGGAGTAATTCCTAGAACTATGGTACATGTAAAGAAAGAAGTGAGATAATATCACAATGTGAATGAGGTTATAAATGCTTCCCACTGCAATACTTGGATACCAATTCTGATGAACATGAATAGAGTATGAATCACATGTTGACCTCTGTACTTTGATCCAAAGGAAAAATAAAAATGGTGGGAACACAAATGGATCATCTTGTCAAATCTCAGATGCTGCCTAAATTTTATGCTTACTTTTCCTTTCCTATGAGCCTATTTCTGACTGGCAAGGTAGGCAGATGACATTTTTAGGTTTTGAGCCTTTGGATTTGCCCGATAACCTTTTGTCATGATGTCTTTTGTTTAGTCCACACCTGTAGCTCTGCTTTTTCATATGTCTCTGTCAGAGTTTGTACTACTTGCAAACCTTTTGTGTCTTAGCATCTTAAACCTTAGTGCAAGATCTGAGTGATGCTAGGAGTCCCTTACGAATTTTTTTGTTGATGATGCCAAAATGGGTGATGTAAAACTATTTCTGAGTACAGATATAGGGGAACCAAACAGACTAAAAGCATAGTTAATCTTGAAAACAATGCAAGCTAGTATTTAGGAGAAAGTGAGCGAGTTTAACAGATTTAGAGACAAGCCTAGAAAGTGTGTGCATATGTCATGACACCCACTGATGTGTGTGACAGTGAATAGGAAAATTAGAAGCTTGCAATATGATAGAATTGGAAAAAAAAAGGTGGATGATTTGGGGATTGGGCAAATATTATCCCTCCCTAAATGTCTCCACTGAGAGATCCTGTTGTACTAACTTGAGTAGCAGCTTCTTTGAAAGATATCTGTAGACTGTATACTGAACCTGAACTCAGGTTCAGTATACAGTAATGAAAATGGTTAGATGTCTAGAAAAATTGCTTTTGCACAAAAAAGAAAATGGAAAAGTAAATACRAGACATTTGATATATCTTGGCTAAATAACAGGAAAAACATTGTTTGCAGAGGAAGCAATATGTTTGTGAGCAATAGAAGCACTGTGTGTGTAAGCAAGGACAGGGAAGACTCGATCACACCTTCAGAGGTGATGCATAGTCGAGCAGTAGATTGGAATGAGTGGAATACAACAGCTAATTTCCAGAAACAGAGAAGAAGTAGGCAAAATATATATATATATACATATATATATATATATACATATATATATAGTGCAAGACCTATCAGAGAACTTCTGAAGAAAGGTGAAAATACTGTAGGTAGATGGCCAAAAGAGAGTCTGTAACTATCTAAGAAAAGGAGATTTATCGCTGGAATGATTGTGGAACGTACTGTGAGGAAATGGAAAGAAACTGGGTGAAGTAAAAAGCAGAGACTGAATACTGGGAAAAGCTGCAATATTATGACTTGGAGAACAGCCTTCTAAATTCAGTTATAGAACCTTTAGTTTGAAAGTGGACTGTAGCCAGCAAAGATGAACATGTAAGTTAGAGTGAATTCAGAGCTGACCATTTAAATGTCTGAGACATTATGGAGAGCAGTTTTGAGAAATTATTATAGTTGCTATCTTGTTTGGCTAAACAATGAGAAGTAGCAGGAACAGCCTTTACTATCCATAGGAATGCAATAATGTTGGCTAAAATGTTGAAAAATAAGAACATTTTATTCACTTTTACTGCAGTTTGCCAAGCATTGGATCATGCCCCATAAGACTTTTCTTTTTATATTTTTCATTTTTATTTAATTAAAATTGCCCTCCGTTCTACTGATCTGCATTTGACATTTTTAGGTGTCATTACTTGGGGTGAATGGAAGGTTCAGTATTTGCCCTTTTCTATATTAGAAACATGGGGAGGAGAAAATTATTACAAATTTTTTATCAAAAGCTTATGAAACAATTACACTAACTTGTATTAAAGAACTTGGATTTGCAGCTTTTGATGAGCATGGAAGTTTTGTGTTCAGGTAGGTGAAGTTTATATGAGCTTTTATCTGCGCAAACTTAAAGAGTTGTTTTTTAATATCCTTTTTGCCATAACCCCTCAGTTTTTCCAGCCTAACTTGATCTATTCTTAATAATCATGAAGCACAGAAAAAAATTTGACTTGAATTGTCAAAGGATTACTAATAATTTTGATTATGCCCATTTCAAACCATCTGCTTTGTCTGAATGAGCAGAGACTTGTAGCGGTAGGAGGAAAAAAAGGCTTATTTGGGAAGCTCAGAACCTCTAGTTACATTTAAAGAAACTGATCTGAAGTTGTCTATCTGGTAAAATGTAGTAAAGAAACTTTTTTTAACATCTCTTCTCTAGAGAGAAATTATGGTGAATCCAAACCTCTTTTTTATTACAATCAGGTTTCCTCTAAATATATTGCGCCCTACAGGTCAAAATGATTTACTTCTATATTTTGGACATCTGAGTTCTATTCTACTGTTGCCAGTGTGTTTTCAGCTGTGCCAAAACTGAGCAGGTCTGTGGTTCCTTTGTAACATCAAAACGAAGACATTTATCATTGAGATTTATCACAGGACAGCTGGCCAGATGGTTTGGTATTTTAAAGGTGAACTGTTTGGGTCTTGATTAGCTCATGTGATCTTTTAGTTAAAGACAACTATATCAGCTGCTCCCTGGAAAGGCCTGTTCCTCCTCCCCCCCCCCTTTTAGTAATGCAGAAAATATTAATAGAATGGCAGATGTGGCATAGATTGTCATTTTAGAACGGAAACCAAGTCATAACCAATTCTACTGATCGAATTCCAATTATAATGTGACCTCCTGTTGCTTTGCATAGAAGCAACATTCATTTCAGATACGTGCTACTAAATAACATGCACAATAAATGACCTATAGAGGGGCAATTGCAAGATTCAGGTTTGGAACTTTTTTACTCATACCACAGGTATTTATTTTGCCAAATCTGTACTATTGAGCCAGAAAGAATGCATTTCCTTATAGAGAGGCCACAGTTACTGAGAACAGAGCCCTGTGAGTCTTGAAATGCTTTCATGCAGATTTTATTCAGATTTTCAGTCATTGTTGATTATGATATAATCTAGCAATTCTAATGTGCTGGGAAGACAAATRAAAGACTAGAGTTTTGTCTGTTTTATTATTAAAGCTTCCGAAGTTTTACTTGCTGCTTACAAAGACAGTGTATCTGACCACGATCAGTGTGGAAATCTCAAGAGAACAATCTTTCCCATGATGTTTCTAGTATTTTCTGGCGCTTGTCAARATAGAAGTATCACAGGAATAACATTCCCTACAGCATTTTGGTACTTCTGCTTCTTGTCTTCGTGTGTCTAAGTAACATAGGAACAAGAACGAGGAGGAGCTACTTCTTCCCTTGCCTCTGYGTTACTTATGAGAATTTTCAGTATTTGTGCAGGACAAATTTTGTGCAGGGTGTGGAAAGCAATATGGAAACAAAGTTTATGATGGTTCTTTCGTTAGAGCGACAGAGCTAGAGGGACTAAGTGATTGAGCTTCTGGGAACAAATGCCCCTCTTCAGATCTGCTATTGGGCCAAAACCTGTCTGCTAAATCAACTGATAAAAACTAATAGAAGACACAAGGTCTGGGTGGAAGAACAAACCCGAAGAAGGGCATATGTGCGCAAAAGCTTGTGTGCCTCTTTTCTCTACCTAAGTTGCCCTAGTGAAAGRTATTATGTTCTGCTACAAATCCTATCTTGCCTGTATGCTTACACAATCACATTTGCAACTGATTTACTGTTGCAAATGGTGACACAATGTAAAAGGGCAGAGCTGCTTCCCCCAAACCCTAATTTTATCTGAAAAATGCGTATTTGATATTTTAGAATGGATACGGAAGAGCTGGTAATACTGGTAATACATAGTTGACTATGAATCTTTATCAAAGCTTCCTTCCTGCCTTAATACTTAAGGTCCAACTTTGTTGACTCAGAAGAGGCTTTAGGATTTAGGATTAGTTTTCTTCTTAAATAGCCATCATSTATTTCTACATATATGAGCAGTTTGTAGTTAGACGTGTTTGGGGAATTAAAAAAAAAAAAAAGGAATTATTTTATGCTGCTTTATAGATTGATAAGACATCTGGAAGTAGAAAAGTTATTTCCATATAATTTTCATGCATTAAGGTCTGATAGGTAAACTCTTGACTGTCAATCCTGGTTCAGTAGGAGGTATTCCTCTTTCCTTAGAGGACATTCAGATCTTTTTCTGTTTGGGAGTAGGATGTAATTCCACACTCACCAAAAAGTCAGAGATCTCTCAATTTTTACATGTCCACTTCCTGTCAAGAATAATTGTAAAACTTTCTGCACTGTTGAGTCCTAGCAGTTGCAGCACAACCAAGTGCAGGGAAGTCTTTAGTGTCTACACTCCACCCTCTTTACTCATTTAATCCTTGTGTTCACTTTCTGACATCAGCTCTTTAGTAAGAGCACTTGTGTGAAGTCCGTATGGAAAAGTCAGTTAGAAAATTAGAAAAGAGTAGCCGATTCTTTATTTTAGTAATCTGAGGTCCTGTCCTGTGGAATATCCAAGCTGTCCATGTAGTTTTTAGAATTTACGTTGCTTGGTAATTTCAATAATTGGTAAGTATTCATGCTACTGTATTCAGACAGGAATGTATTATACGCAACTTTATATTATGATAAAGTGGCAGAGCAGGGAGGCAAGAATGCCTTTTGCAAGGCATTTATCAGAGGTGAATATGACATGCAAATAATGATCAGGTACCCTATACATGATCACATCAAAGGTGCGTGGATGTGTGTGTGTGTATACATACGTATACACACACACACACGCACACACATATGTATAAATATATAACTTTAAAAAGCATCAAGTAATATTTTACTTTCCAGAGTCTCTCTTCATTACTCCTGTGTTATCATTTGTTGTATATAGCATGTGTGCGTATAAATATAAAGAAGGGAAAATAAGTTGGAAGAGATGGGAAACTAATGATTCAAGAAATCACATAGTATCAGATAATTCTATTTTGAAATCGCAGCAGTAGCACCCAGAGGCAAAAACTCCCCAAGTTATTAGTGAAAAGCCCCTGTGATATACCCAGTACTACAGAAGCCTGAAGGCACTCTTTTTTTATTAGTGCCTAATGTTTCCTGAAAGAAACATTTAGCAGACATTAAAATAAATGTATACCTGTTTAATTTTATAATCCAGTTTCTCTGACACTTATTTACTGATGCTTGATCTTGCTAYTTGGATTTAATGTTTAGTATTGTCTTTACAGCTTTGAGAATTTCAGAGTTCTCTAACTGGTTGGTACGTRTAATTTAGACACGCAATTTTTGTCATGTCTTCAAGGGTTCATCTTTTCATGTAYCTTTTAAAGTAGCCCTTTCCTACCATTAAAGCGTTATGGCTATCCATACAATGCAATGAAAGACTTGGAAGTCTGCATYCACAGGTCTCCAACAGACCCAGGCCTCTAGTGTTTGCCCTGGAATTTCTCCTCAGCTGTAGATGGTTACACTAAACTTCCTTCCCTTCCTCTCCCCTAATCCCGTGATACAAAGGTAGTTGAATTTGGTTTCTATGAAGTATTTCTTTTTCAGTCTTTTCTCTGCTATCTTATTTATGCCCAGAGTTGTAGTCTAGGATTGCTGTTTAGGAATGCAATTGGTCTTACAAGGCTTAGACTCACAGCGTTCTGGTCACCCAGAGAAAAGGTGGAGAAATCAATTGGATGGACACACATTATTAAACTACTCTTTTTGAAGACAAAACAGTTRCTCTTAGTGAGTTGAGCACTCTCCTAACTTAGTCCAAATTAAGCCCCAAGTGTGCTCT
Source organism: Rhea americana (assembly GCF_003343005.1). Classification (NCBI taxonomy): domain Eukaryota; kingdom Metazoa; phylum Chordata; class Aves; order Rheiformes; family Rheidae; genus Rhea; species Rhea americana. Next base: position 3,358,435 of record NW_028186490.1, read on the forward strand.
ATACAGAAAACTTCTCTTCAAAARGSATATGTGAGTATATGTAAATATATGCTTACATTTACTGAAGTGAGATTTAAGCACAGTTTTCTGGGAGACTTGTTAGCGAGTTGAGATCTTATAGTTTTCATAATTGTTTGGCATAGGGTTACTATATTGAAGAGACATTATTGGGAGGGGACTGGGATGTGGGATTCTTATTCCACTTACAGCAAAAWCTGCATCACAGAGAGAATTTGGTAGCATTTTTCCTTTGAAAGGCCAGAGGTTACGGCCTTGAAGTTGAATATCTGAGCATGACTGGGAACAAGGGAAGAAAGGAAGAGCGAGGATGAGAGCAGTTTCTGAGGTTTCAGAAATTGGCATGAATTCCTCTTTGTTTCCCATCTAGTTTAAAATGAAGACATTTTGAAACACAGTGGAAATATTCTCACCTATTTTCTAATTCACTCAAATTGTGTCAATTCATCAAAGAGAATTCAATCACATGGGGACAACCACCTTCCTGCTCTTGGGAGATGAAGGTATAAGTACTTGGATTGTGATAGAGTTCCTGAAAATGAAGTTGATTTTGACAAAGAAGCACAATGCAACTTTTGTATGGGAAAAATCAGTGAAAAGTATCATTTTAATTTGAGAGGACAACTCACTTCAGTTTAAGAATTTGGTTGCCTGATGAGTTTTGACAAGCAATGTCACTTCAAGAAGATTCAGATGAATGAATTCCAGAGATCGGGTCTAACAGCTGACTCCAAGATACTGTAACTTTGCCTAGTAATGGATTGGTTTGAACCAGGAAAAAAAAAGGAAAAAAAAAGAAAAAGAAAGAAAGAAATGGTATGTAATTATATGGTTAACCTTAGCACTTAAGGTTTTTCTGTCTTTGCAAAGCTAGTAATTTAAGAAGGTGATCAGAACAGCCAAAAGCCTCAGATTTTTCTTTTTTCAACCTTATAAAAATCAATATATTACAAAATATACAGAACTCAATATATTACAAAATAAAAAGTTGAGCTGGTAGATTTGGTTTATGTCTCATGCGCTATTTATTTAAATATTGGAYTGCACTGGAAAACGCCTGATTCTATGGGCTAAGGAAATATTGGTGGATGTTTCAGAAAAGATAGAGATGCATAACTATGTATTTCTCTATAATAACCTGATATATTAAAAGAGGAAGGTACTTCTGTTATGTTTTYTGCAACAGGAGGCCAGATAGGTAGGGGAGAAGAAGCTCGATTCAGAGCATGCTTCTAAATTGCCATAGAATTAAATGTAAGTGTTTGAGTATGTGTATATGTGACCAGATGCATACTTTTGTGTGGTAGTTATTCATTCAAGGTTTAAATTCATATGGAAAATATGTTCTAAATAGATGAAGATCAGTGTGATGAATGTTTCTTTTGGTCTAGTCTCTACTCCTGTTTAGATTTGGCAATGGATCTGTTGCGATCAGTCTGTGATAGGGTAAATAAGAGTATGCTAGGGAAATCTGAAGAACAATTCGTAATACCTTCTTCTCCTTTGGAAGCAATCCATATCTCCAGATTTTGGCAACTGGAGTATTATCAGTTTCATTCCCAAAATTTTTGTTTATATTGTTTAGATAACCATTTTTAAGAACAGGYTCCCTTTCTGCCACTTCTTTATTTGAGTTTTATTACTGTTCCCTACTGGTTTATATATGGCAAATTCATGAAATATACACATGGCCCCCTGAAGCAATGACAAAAGGGATCATTAGAGTTCAAATCCTAAAAGGTTGAAGTTACTTGCTGCAGAAATTTTTAATGGACTATAGGTCACTAAAGCAATGTCTCTATTTGTTATTTATTTCTTATGGCTTTTAGTTTTCCTACCCTTTTCCCAAAACATTATATCCTTGTTTAACTGTCTCTTTAACAAGCTGTGACTTGGGAAATGGTTTAGAGGGAGGAGTTATTGCCAGAAGGGCTCCAAAAATACAAACTGGTGAAACTATTTGAAGCAGTCATCATAGCTTGAAGCTTAAATTTCCCTTCTAATGTGCTTTTAAGAGCTGGAATCTGCTGTTTTTGAAGTCAATAAGAGTTTTCCCTTTGACCTTATTGATCAGTAAATTGGTCTGCGGACAGTGGAGGTAGTTAAAATGCCATTGTTGCTATTCTTAGTATTACTAAAATTAATACGTATTTCAGTTAGATTTCTTTGCAATACTTTTCCTGATTAGCCGCCTTTGGGATTACTGGTTAAAATTACACTAATTTTTTCCTCTTTTCAGTAAGTGAATTTAGATTCAGGACAATTGGGGCGATACCTTTGCGCCATTGCCAAGCCTGCAGCAGAGGCACTACGGAGACCCTCCCCCGGCCCACGGCCCATGTCAGTCCTTAGTGTCCTTAAAGTTGGCAATTCCACAAATATGTCCAACTGGCAGCCAAGTTCTAGGTAGGATTTGGCTGAATAAATAGTGTTGTCCACAAATAATAGCTGTTAATGAAAAGTATATATTTTGCACAGTTACGGGTTTGGAAGAGTGTGTGATGCAGTGAATAAGGAGAGCAGGATAGGCCAGCATATATACATTAAGGTGTCTTGGAACTGTGCTACATGGGAATTGTAATTTGCTTCCCTTCTCTTTTATAGTCTGTGAGACTCAGCTGGACTAGAAGCCTATTTTATAGACAAGTTTCTCTCCTTTGGCAGCCAGTAAAGTAAGGTAGTGCCTTTGCAATTCATTGAAAATTAAAAATGAAAAAGACTGGGAAATTTAAAAATAGCTCCATTAAATTAAAAGTGAAAATGATTAAAAATACTTATGCAAAACATCCGGGTTGTTGTCAAGATTTCTTTTAGGGTGTCTCCCTTCTCTTTCCAAATTTGAATTAACTTGACACATGCACAAAACTCTTCAGTGTCACTAAGTCTCCATTTTGTTGCCAAAAAGGTTTCACGTCGTAAGTTTTATTTGGCTGTAAGCACTATATCCTTGTGACAGTTATGAAAATTAATTTAATAGAAAATAAACACCAGGAAATGGAATGAGAAAATAGATTTGCTTTACTTTGCCTTTAGTAGTGGAAAGACAGCATAAGACTTTTTTTAAAAAATATTTATTTATTTATTTATTTTAACAGTACTAGTATGTTGTTTTCTCACTACTTGTAATGGTGTGTTGCCAATGACTTGGTAGCCAATGTCACAGAATAGTCTCATATGTCAACTGATGAATTTTGCTGTCAACAAATTTCGCACCTTACAGAGGCACAGATGATGATTTCATTAGAGTAAAAGGCGGGAATATTTATTTTTTCCCTTGTGTTTTCCTTAAGGAGAAGTTTATAGAGTATTCAATATTCTCTGAGTGTATTTTCAAAGCTGTATTTTGCACAGTATCTCTGCACGTTCAGCTAAACTGGAGATTATTTATTTACTTCTTTTCCCCCAATTGCAGATTAAACTGCAAGTTTTTCATAAGCCAGATAGGCTTATCTATTCTGCACCTAAACAGTATTCCCAGTTTGTTTTTTGCTGACATATTCCTAACACCTTCTAAACCTTCTTTCTAAAGCTTATTTGAGTTACCAGAGGAATATGATGAAGAGCTTTTGTTGCATATTTCATTCAGTATTGAATGCTGAGTATTTCATTCATTAATAGTATTTTATATYATGTAATATAAATGTTAAAAAAAATCCAAGGAAGTGATTGAATCCTTTTATATCTTGTCCTTTATTTTAGTATAACAGATCCCTGATTRCCTACATGTCCTTCAAGCCATCCCCTTAATATTGGTTCTTTGTCTTCAAAACTGAATGCCCAATATAAGGATCTCACTTCCCCTTTTGGCTACTACCCCTTGTTGTATTTTTTTTTTTTATTGTGTTTTCTGGAGACTGTCCCAGTTCCATCTCTTCTCTTGTTGATATTATCAATGTCATGTTGTCCACATTAATTACCACTGGGTGGAAAACACCTAGCCATGTGTACCTCACATTTCTGTTACTTGAATTAGGTGCCTTGCAATTCATAGTTCTGAAATACAGTGAGCTGATACCATGTGCCTGGCCCTCTTAGTTTCAAAGTAATTTTGGCAATAAAAATGTTTTGTGCATGACATTAACATTTGTTTTCCCCTAGTTCTTGTTCCATTTTCTTGATAAACCGTCTGATGCCCAAGGGGGTGACCTTTTCTTTCGTGTTTCCATAAATTGAGTATTCACGTAGTTAAGAAATTACGTATGTAGCCCTCCTGTTCATAATCTGCATTTCATCTCTGTGCCTTGACTGGCTTTTGGTGGCCCTGTTTTCCTYGCATTCGTGTTAGGGCCTCTGCCACGTCAGTCAATACCTCTGTAACCAGGAGCTTGCAGGACAGTGAGGATTTTAAATTAACAACACGCTTTAAGAGGCAGAGTTTCACAGCTGTCACGCTAGGCATTTTCTTTCTCTTTCCCGGTTTAAGGCCTCACTACCTGACTAGTTTCTCATYGGCTGACTAACTGCCAGTCTGCTAGTTATTGCTGTAGTACTCTAGTTTTTTCTTTTTTCCTCTGGGTCCTGATAATTTGACTGTCTCCTTTGCACTGCTGGAATCTAACCTGAGCAAAGGAYGCTTTTAACAGCAAGTGTTATTCTTGAAGAAATGCAGAGAGGCAGTGCCTAACACCTCCCTATTTCTATCTGCAGTCATCTTCCAGACACTTTTTTGAATCTCCCTACAGACACAAAGTTGAACACTTGAATCAAACTCTTTCAAAATGTCGTTTGGTGGGACACCTCAAACTTAAATACAGAATCATAGGGTTACCACATGCTGTCCAGCTTCAGATGGGAAGTTTTCAGTAGCAAAACAAAGCAGGCTGGCTTAGCAATATGTAAACCCACAAAAAGGATGGGCAGTTTATAAACTTTTTTAAAAGGATGGCATAATATCTGTAGATTATAATTTGAAACATCTACAACATTTGGAAAAAATGTATTATTTTTAAGAGTATAGAAAACATTTGCCAGCTTTTTTGGCAAAAGGATGACCTGTAAATATGTTGTTAGGAATATTTTTGAGAGATGTGAAAACAGTTCCAGTCAATTAGATATCTTAAACTACTTAACAGTGTGGCCTGAGTCTGGCATCTTTGCTGAAGTTGCATCTCCAAGCCTGTGTTGAGTCTCTCTCTAAGTCAAATTATGGTGGAAAAACTTAGTGAGTGAGCGGAGGGTGTTTAGTTGGGCTGGCTTCTGTATTCTAACTTCAAGCAAAGAAAATTCAGACCTGGTACAATATGATGTGTCGTAGAACTGTTGTGTGATACACAGTGATGCTTTCTAAAAACCAAACCACCCTGCCCTGTGTACMCCCAAGTATATGACATAATTTAGCGTAGGGCACTACTGATATTAACATCATATATTGGAATCCTGGGAATCCATAAAATACTTAAAATAAAGAGAGAAAAACGTTTACAGGACGCACAACATAGTCTAAGCTGCTTCTCTGAAGAAGGATATAGGAGCCAGTTTGTAAATATGCAGTGTCCTCTTATCTCTGTGCATTTGCATAGTTGATCAATGGTGCATGTTTAAGATGACTCTGTACGAGAATTCAAAGGATGACATCTGCAGAGGACCAGTGCTCTCACTTACTGTCCTTATTCTGCACACACGTGCTTTGGGGACAGCCTTCTGCAAAGGTTCCTTCTATTTTCCTTCTTTCACTGACATTTGAGACCTTGGGCTATATCATCCTGAYGTGAGGAAGATACAGATCTGTCTGAAGATTGTTGGTCTCATTGCTACAAGGTGTCAATGTACACCAGCAAAGAGGCATTTTTTATTCCTTGTCTCTTAAATTTTTTCTGGACAACTAAAAAGCACTTTCAAGGCCTGGTTTATTCACACTGCTGGTAACTGTTTCCTAGGAGATCACCAAATCTGACTTTGTATTTTTTTTTGGTGGTAGGTTAAAAAGTCTAAGCAAGAACATGAAAAGGCTTAGCAAGGAACAGCGGCAAAATTATGAGATTTTGCTTCACATCCTGGAACTTCTGTACTATCCTGGCTGATCTGGCCATCAGAACAAGAATAATTATAACTGTTCTTAATAAGAGTGGACTTGTCTGTARTGTATTAGATTTATGATTCCTATAGAGATATTGTTTTCTTAAAAAAAAAAAAAGTCAAAACAAAATACAATATACAGGAACTAATCTTATAGTGTCTGTATTTCTGAATAGGTGTTGCCTTAAGAGACATTACATGGAGGTATGGTGGAATGTTTTCTATTTTACTGTTTTAATTATTTTTGCTTATTTTCTAACTTTTACTAAGGCTGATAAGAGATATTGACTATTGAAAGAGAACAATTCATGTTTCCTATGTGAAAGGTAGGCAGGAATAAAATTTAATAAAAATTAAAAAGCAATTTAAAACCAACATATCTTTTCAAACCCGGAAAAATATCTTATAAGTTAATTTCTAAAAATAGCCAACAATCCTACTGCTAGTTGAGGGTAGAAATTTTTGTAATGTAGATTTATGGATTATCTGTAGTGCAACAGATGCATTTCTTTGACTATTCTGTCTTTTAATGCAAGAGGATGGCCAGTAAAGGATTAGAAGTTGCAGCTGTACCAGCCATCCTAGAGCAGGAAGTGGATTATATCTAAATCTCTAGTGAAAGAAGATTGGTAGACCTGAGGTGGAGTAGGGAAGTAAATTGGGGAAAGTTGCTGCAGAGAAAAGCAACGTTTTTTTTTTTTTTTTTTTTGAAAAGTGAGAGGCTGTTCTAATGGATGTTACTCATAATTTCACTAGAGACCTATGCATTTTTGATATGCAAAATATATTATAGCAGTGTGTATTAGCTGTGATCAAACTTTGAACCAAATTTATATACTAACTGTATATATGTGTTTTTATATATGCCTCTCTATATATATAGATTTGCCTCTGTGTGTGTGTGTGTGTGTGTGTGTGTGTATACATATATATATATATAAAAAGTTTTTTTTCAGGTGTTGGAAGAGAAGGGGGCGGAGGGATGTAATTTAAGTCTTGCAATTGAAAAGGACTGCATCTGTATGGATAACTCTTTTGTTGCTTCAAGAGTTAAGTACTTCCAAAGGGAAACACACTTGAGTTCAGAAATTCTCATTGCTTACTTGCTTATGTGGAGTATATGAAAATAATATGTATAAAACATTAGACGATAAAAGTAATAGCCTCCCAGGGAAAGAGAATTATTTTCTTTTGAAACCGTGATGTCATGGTCTTACCTCACCTTTAGTTTCAGCCAAGCAAATAATGTGTACTGAGCTCTCTATCATGTACCATTATAATTAGCTCTGTCAGGTCTTAGCCCTGCAACCCTCATGCAGATAATATGATAATATGTCTTCATAACCAAGTGACCTTACATGCACAATATTTCTCCCCTTATGAAGATTGCATGTCAATAAAGTAATTGAGTCTCAGAGGCTGCAGCGAGTGAAGATTTAGATGATTGGACTTTCAGGGCAGTGATGTATGACCGTTATTATTCTACTTGTCAGAGAGCTGCGTACGAGCGAGGATGGTCAGAAGATGACAGGGATGAAAGGTTGTGTTTCATTAAAAAAAATATTGCTGTTAATCACCACTCTATTCTTTTCAAAGTCATGGAGGAAAGAAACTCCTTTTTCATTTTAGCTCTGGTTGAGAATTTAAACATGAACACATAGTAGGCTTTCAGAGCCAGTTACGCAGCTTCATTYTCACTTAATTAGGGAAATCAATTATTATTTCAGTTAATAAAATATAACAAAATGACAGACACTGAGACCACCTGTATACTTTGATCACATCGGTTTAAATTAACATTAAATGCATTATGTTAAGCTTTAAATCACATTTTGCTTACATCTTTAAGTAATTATAACAAGTGCTATGAAGTTGGTACAAAATCAAACCATGCTGAATTCAACTATTTTTGCTTGTACTAATTTGTTTGGACAGTTGCAGTGCTTGAAATATTTATATTTCCATACTTTGTAAAAGCAAATATTTTTTTTCTCACCAAGCTATTTTGTAGCTGTAAATTTATCTTATGATATCATAACAGCTGGAAACTTGTAGCCTGACAAGGTTTTGTTTCGTATTTAWACAGCTTAGAAATTATGTTTGAAACATAGTATATTTCTTTCTCTCTGTGAGACTTTTCTCATTTTGTTGCACGTTATCCTGGAAGTATCTGCTATATATTTTTTAAAAAGATTATTTATGCAATCATTTAGTTAATAATTCCTAATGATTTTATATATATATATATATATATATATATCAGACTTTTCTTATATACATGAAAACAGAACAAAACTCACCCCAAATAGAATACTTTTGGTTAGTGCTATATAATGAAATACGGATGTAAGCTTTGGAAGGCTGATGAGCAAAGAAGCTCGATAGTGCTTTTAGGGAGTTGAAAATACTAATAGAAGAACATCTTTTCTGAAGAACTGGTTTCAGAAGTCTTTAAATCTTCACAGTTAGGTAATTGACTGAGATATGGCAGCCTTGAAGTAGAGAGAGCTTATYGTATGATTTTTGGCTATGCACAGTAGGCAATAATTTATTATCTAAAATTAGCCAGTGCATCTTTTCAGAATTGACTCCCGTAAGAACAGTTTCCTCAGCACGAACAATGGAAGAAGGGAGTGAAACCTCTGTGTGAAGAGTGAAAATGATCAAGTTCTTTCACCTTTTCTGCTGAACGTATTTTTAACCTATTAACCTRTGTAATTTTAAAGGGGCAGAGAAAAGGCTGTTCCCAGTCAAGTTTGCTTTTTTCAGCAATAATGCTCCCTGTGATATGTTCAATGTCCTGTTGTTCTAAGCCCTGTATGAGTACACAGTAACTCATATTCTCTGTTTCAAGAGAGAATAGATATTTAGGCAAGAAAACAGAATCTGTGAAAATCTGTGTTATCGTGTTGCTGGTTACTGACAGTCAGGAGCACAAGCTCTGTTCTCTTGAATTATTTGTTAAGTAATCTGACTGCTCCTCTATCCTGTGTATATATCAAATTAGGAATGTGACTACTGGTAATCAAACAAAATCCACTCTTCATACTTTAAGTTAGTATCTCTTGACATACGTTCAAATCATGATACTTGAGTCAAAAAATAATACTCTTAAGTCAGCTTTAGTGCTAGCAAGAACATTAGTTGCTATCACTGATGTGGATGTACAACAAAGTCTTTGACCTACCGAAAGGACTGAAGAGTTCAGAATGCACGAGGGTCAGTAAGAAACTGGAGAGGAACGAAGAGCTTACCAAAACGAACTTAAATAGCTATGCAAAAACAAGAGCTAATAGCCCATTATATTTTTATATGTCCTTTTAGATAAGGGAAGAAGATTGATACCTTCCAGTCAAATGGAAGACTGACATGAGTGATCTGACTCCTCTATCAATGTGACACCTGACTCACTGTAACAGTTATTGGTGTTGATAGGCACATCCCACACAGAGAGCCAAATGCAGTTGTTTTGATCCCTTGTTCTTTTATTTCTATCCCTTCTCCCTGTTTTCTGTCACCGTGTCATGTTGAATCATTGTTTGGTGGCACATGCAGAACCCCTAAAGTACTGAGGTATCAGGCTTCAGGAACTGCCTTGAGATGAACATAATAATGAGAACCGGAAAACAGCACAAGCCCCGTCTCGGGGAAGGAAGCAGCTAATAAGAGCTGTTAGTGGATTCTGCGGGAAAGAACCAGAGGTGCATCCCGTGGACAGGCAGGTGTAGGCTGGCTTGTCGCACGGTCCGGGCCTGGGCACGCTGAGAAGATCAGTGCTGATGCCTGTCACTTTGTGCATGTCAGGACGCTTATTTGAGAAAACAGATCCGTCCGTGGTTTTCTGGTAATCAACCCTGCTCTGAAGAGCAGCGTCATGGGAAAAGTGCTACTTCTGGGGGACTTTTATGCATGTCCGGCGAGCCTAGCTTCTTGCTTTCTCTTTGAAGAGAGCAGATTCCCTCTCTCTCTTCCCCCAGTTGTTTTTCCTGGGTTTATAACCCAGCAATCCTGAACTGTCTGGGTCTGTGCATGTCTGGAACATGTGTGTGTAACGTGTGCCCTCGTCTGACACTGTTTGGGCATTTAGTTGGGGCTCAGCTTTCAGAATAATTAATGGTTCTCTTTATGTGTGCCTGTTTGGAGGCTAGATTACAAATTTGCTTTTTTGATTTTGTAATTTTGTAGCTGGAACTTTGGATAATTGTCTCATTTTATGAGTCAAAAAGTTTGGCAATCATGAGGAGCTATAATATTTGAGCTGTGGCCTATTTTTGTGTGTATTGATGTATATATACACGCTTGCAAGACATTATATCTATTTAGAGCAATAGCAAAAGCAATGATTGATGTAGCCTAAGTGTTTCCATTTGCTTATAATTTTATGATATTTTTAGTTATTTGAGATAATTCAATGCCTTATTTCTATTCAGAGCAGAGTTTTCTCAGTGTTTTTTTCTTCTTTTGTAATATTTAATCAAATAATCAAATTGTTTTTCATAGATTTATAGATTTATGGAGTCTGACACCTTTCAGCCTGACTTGATGTCCTGTACCTCACAGGCATTTCATTTCACATAATTATTCCTTTATGGAGCTCAGTGAGTTGTATTTGCTAATACCTGCCTTCCAGAAAAGCGCTGTCTTCATTCGAAAAAGGCCAGTTCCACCAATATACCTGGTGGTCTGTTAAAGCTGTTAATGACCATATGGTGAAAAAAAAAGGGAGGGGTCTAATTTTGTCTATCTTCCACTTTCAGCCTTGGGAGCTACTTTTGTAATATTTGAATTGAATATCAGTCCATTAATATTTAGTAGTTTGTGTAGGGCAGTTATGCAGTGTAATAAAACAGTCTCCCAGTCATTTTTTGATAAACTGAAAGCATTGTGCTTTGGAAAGCCCTCGCTGAGGTATATTCTGCAATCTTCAAGAAAACGCTTGTGGTTCTTTTCAGCACCTTTCACAGTTTTTCAATACCCTTTAAAAACTATGGGGACCAAAAATATGTGTACTACTGTAGTCTCACAAATAAATAAAAGTATTTTCTATGCCCATTTTCTTGCTCTCTTCATTTCCTCTCCCAACCCCTTTAAACATACAAGGATTTACTTTAACTCTTATTACTATTTTAGTTATTTTGCAAGACCAATTTTCAGAAAACCTTTTTGTACAATTTCTATGCCTGAATTCTTGACYGTTTCTCAGACATGTATTAGCTTTCTCACTATTTTGCCTAGGCTTGGTGTCAAACTAAACTGATCCAAGGTTACTTGGATCATCTTGCTTGCATTTTGAAATTATCAATCCCCTGTTAATTCTCTACCACTTTTCTAGAACTTCTCTAACTTTGAGGATTTACTAAGAATAAGCTGGCCAGAGCACTCTTTAGGTACTCCAACATGAATTGACTGATTTTCAAAATGTTTGTTCCCAGGATGTGATGCTAACCACCATCCTCCTGCTTTATGAAAGAGTAGCTTTCATAGTATTTATTGACAGTTTTGCCTATTCTTCTCAGTAGCGGTACACTCTGGCACGATTTATTCCTTCCGTGTGTGGACTAGGATTTCTTTTGCTGGTTAATCAGTCCTTACCAGGTGCTTCCAACACCAGCCTTTTGGGGAGGTTTTGGGGGCCCACGCAGAAGTGGGAAGGGGCAGGTGGTGGCGTAGGGCAATCGCTGACTGCCGATTCGCCTGCCTTCCAGAAGTGCCCAGCGCTTGCGCCAGCCGCTAGATAAGTCATACGAGGAGAGGAGGAGAGAATTATCTTGGAGCCGTTTTTCTTCCTGCCTCCTCTTCGTTTTGAGGAGGTGTGTAACGAAAATCTGCATCACCTTGTCTCTAGCAGCATGTATGCTTCAGTATGAGTATATACTGTAGCATCTTTGCTTAAATAAATTATCGCTGTGCTTGTTTTTCCTAATGAAACGGCTCTGTCTTTATATTCTTTCTGTTTCTTTTACCTTGAGCTTGCAGCCTGCCTTGGATTTAGTCTTCAATGTAATTAGTTTGTAACCAAAATAAAAGTGATCGGTGGCTTAACAATGTTTTCCTCACACCCATCTGTTTTCCTTTCTGCTTTCTAATACTGGGAAAACTCTTTTATTGAATCTAGCACAACTCAAAGGTCACTTTTAATTTGGATTTTGAAAAAGAAACTGTAGAAAAATTAATCTCATACTCTTGGCTTGGTCACAGACAAGTATAGGGACAAAATATCTAACTTTGTTTATTTTTTTGAGATATTAGGTAGTTGCTTGAAAATGTCTCTATTTTGTAATCCAAATCCCAGTGCCACTATCATTCACATTTCAGGAACTTTAATTACATGTAAAAGTATCTGTCAAGTTCAGATGGTAGTAGGAAGTCTGCTTTGCAGTTATTTGATAGCAACAAAAATTATCTACAATATGGGCCAAAATATTTTTACTGTAGTTGTTTCTGTAGTTGTTTCTATAAGTGACCCTGCTAGCAGACAATGGAGAACTTGTGAAACTGAAAATTTTGTGTAGGACAGTAGTCTTAACTGGAACAAAGAAAAGCTGAGGAAGTTGTTTACTTTTCCATGTTTTATTCTTCACCAACACAATTTTGCTCATTGTATCACCATTTTTATTTCAAAATTTGTTTATGACTATCATGGAGGTTGCCAAAAGCAGGATTTCCAAAAAAGCACCAGAAGTGGTGGCATTTTTCTAATCGTCTGGTAGTTGCAGCTATCAGGGCCACAGAATGACATCTGCAGTAAAAGACTAGACATTGAACAATTCTTTCTTCAACAAGAGTCTGTTGGCTGCCAAGTATGAATCTGTATTTTCATTTGTGTGCATGTCTTTTATTTAAATATCCTTCTCTGGCCACTTCTTCTCAATACGTGCATAAACCCAGCTGTTGAAAAGGTCAACACTGACCAACTGAAAGCACTGGCAGGAAAATTGCAGTTTTTATTACTGAAATTTTGTAGAATTATTTGGCAGGGTCAACTTCCCAGATGGCCAGTCACAATCTTTGTGTATGACTCAGCATTAAAATTCAGCAGCTGATCAGGAGCATTCTTCAGTGGCTCTGAGATACTTTAGCGAGGTATCCTCTTGCAGTAACAGTATTTTCTTTATAAGCCTAAGTATTGTATTTTGAATATTTAACACAGTGTCAGGAGGTAGTAGGCAGCAGGTTTATCAAGTTACCAGTGGACATCTAATTCAGTTTCTTTAAGACTTTTTTTTTTTTTTTTTTGCTATTCTCTGTCCATCTATGCATTCTTTGTTCCTCCCTTCCCAAACGCTACTGTGCCTTGAAAAGAAATAAAGCAAGAAAGCTCCTACTTGACTGTTTCCTTCCAAAAGCTCAGTTTTTAATCGCTTTTTTGCAGATAGTCTTAGGTACCTGCCTGATCACTAACTCTTCAGAGAACGGACTGTGTGAAAATCTGATTTAATAAAACCACATATATTAACGGTAAGCCCTTGTGGCCTGCCAACTGTAACATTTTTTCAGATCTTGTTAATGTGTTAGCGTTATTTGTCAAATTCTTTGACAGTAGTATTGCTTTACTCATAAAGATATGAAGAGCACCCAAAACTGCTTGGAGTGGTAGCCACTGAAATCAAAGACATTTGCCTTGAATTGATGAATATTTTAAAACTTGAAGTGTATTGAATCTGTGACTGGCCACACAAATATCCTCCGAATTTTTCTTCTTCGCATGCAGTTGTGGGAAGAGCCACTGGGTTGGATGTTGTCTGAAGACTCATATAAGAAAAGATATTTTATCTGTCTTATTATAGCTAAAGCAATAGAAAAAAAAATGATTCTTTGTTGTGTGTTTGGCCTGATCAGTGAAGTGAATCAGTCCTTGCTGACATTTACAGATAAATAATTAGAAACTATTTATATGTGATATAGGGATCTTTTAATGTAACACATTTTCCTTAGATACTCATGTGACAAATCTAAATGACTTATATCACATAATTTAGCTTAACGTGCATGAATACCTGTTAAATCAGAATAGGATACTTACAACTTCTTTCAGTATTTTCAAGAGCATGTTTTAGGCCCTTACAAGTCAAATAATACTTTTCACTTGTAAAACTCTTTTTATTTAGGGATCTCAAAATACTTTATAGTCTAGAAATAATACAGCTAGGTTTGACATTGTTGACTGATGTCTCTGGTACTTTTCTTTTAAAGCATATAGCATGTCAGCTGTATGTCAGTGTAAACTAAGAGTGTGGAATGAATGCTCTACCATGTCCCTTTAACAGAAGATTAGTTTGGTTATGGGAATAACAGGTCATTTTTTTTATGGTACAGAACTAACTGGTGAATCATCGGAGTACCATAGTATTTATGCAACGTAGTAGAAAATCTCTGTAGTTTAAGGGTATAGCTGTTATGTCTTCTCAGTAAAATTCTGTTTTAACTATGACCATCGGGAAGTGTGTTTTCAAAAATGACTTAYGGAAGTGCTGTGCTTAAATTTCAGAACTTGAGCTGAGAGTCTTTCAATTGTTTCAGCAGCATGTGCCCAGTTATGCTCGATGTGGACCTTCTAGACTGCTCCCTCTGAATAGCTTTCTGTCTAACGATGACCCTCACAGAGAGGAGACTGATTCTGTACTCTGGCACGTGAAGATTACGAAGCTTACTCCAACCAGCAGTCCAGGCTTTCTGACCCGCCTCGAGCAGAGCAAGGCACAAGCATGATGACGATTGACACCTGCGTGCATGTACCTTCTATATTAAATCAAAGGTGATGCTAAAATGCTCTACTAGCCAAAACAAAAGGAGCGTGTGCGTGTGAGGAGGAGGTGTCCTTCCCAAAGTWGATGTTATTTACAAAAATAACAACTTAGTTCCAACCTGTTTTCTCCTTAAAGCTAGAGATTTGAACAAAATTCTTAATCAAATACAGTAAAATAGTGGGGTTACCTTTGCTTATGAGGACTGTGGGTTTTGTTCCATTCATCAATACCAAATGATAGTTCAAATAACCTAAGGATGGCTATGGCATTAAGTTGGACGTTTTAGGCAGATTCATTGCAAGTTGGAGTCAGGAGAAGGAAGTCTTTTTTGTGTGGTAGTATATAAAGTGCAAGAATTTGTGATGATAATTCAGAAGTGTGTGTCAACCATTAATGTTTCCTCATTGGATATTTCTATTGTTCTTTACACCAACAAAAGTGCCAAAATATTCAATAAAAAAATAGTACGTTTTCAGTTAATTGTACATGTAAAAAAATCTGAGACACGATAAAATTCAAAGCTGATTTACAGTGGAATAAAAAATGCAGTGCTACCAGTTTCTGAAGGTAGCTGAATTTCTGAATGTGACTGAAAACGTAAACAGAATATTTAAAATATGCATAATATTTTATTAATTGTGTAAAATTGATTTGAGCAACAGACGGGTTCAAAGAAAATGTAAATAAATAAACTCTGCTAAGAAAATCTGAAGGTATTAGTTTTGAGGGGAAATGGAGAGGAGGCATCCTGTGAGGCTTAGGAAAATCACAGGGAATTAAAGCCCCAATTYATCAGTTAGTAGTTAGTCTTCAATATATGTAAGAACATGCTAGTGTCCCCTTGGCTGCAGWGAGATATCAGTAAAAAGTAGCTTCAGAAACACAAATTGCTTCTGAACTTTGCTGAAAGGTCACTGTACGGTAGGACTCTCTGAAGTGGAGGCTGAATGCAATGGGTAGGTATGACCATCATGGTGATTTCTACCTAGAAAGAGCTTAAACTCRGTGGACGTTTTGGATGTTGAGCCTAAGTATACTACTCTTCAGAAGAGGTTCCTTGTGTGCTTCAGTAGCTGTATGTTAGTGATTTTTTTTCAGTCTGAGATTGGAAAGCTTTGGTTGGAGCTTTTTGGAAATAACCTGGAACGAGGTGAACAATTCTGCACAGCAAGCCAGAGACCTCAGCCCTCAGATCCTGAGCCCTTTTGCTATTGCCTATCAGCAGGAAAAAGGTTTAGAAGGTCAGAGATAATTTTCTGAGCATTGGGGAAGGGGTCAAGCTCCAGTAAAGAGCAGAATTTGATGAAGGAATTCAAATATAATTTCAGTTGCATTGATATATGCATGGAAAATGTGAAATGGATAGCTTGGTTAATCCTCTGCTACTGAATTACTGAAGTAATGAAGAAGTACTTACTGATTTAAAGTCAGTGATGTGAGTTGGATTGGAAGGTGATTTTTTCATGATTACTGTCTCTAACTAGGCTCTCTTGCAAGCTAATCTAAAGGGTGTGAACATAAGAAAAAAGTTTTGTTGTGTATTTTGAGTGTCCAAAAATGTAACATTTTATAGTCCTTTATTCTACCTACTTACTCCATTTTTTTCCCTCTCCTTAATATTTMATTGATAAAATCCATATTGGAAATGATTTCCAGCCAGGAGAGGCTGGGCAAATAGTCTCTTCAGGTAGTTTTCAGTCTGATAATATTGACTATGATATACTATATGGCTAGGTATATTGTAGTTGATCATCTTTATTATGGAGGAAGTGTGCTGAGCTTTCTGGTAAAGATGAGAGGGCTCTGTCSGTATCTGAAGTGCATTAGACAGAAAGAGAACAGAATATGGCAGCTCAGGTACTGGACCTTGTAATTCACCTCTAAGACAATGGAGGATTTTTTGAGGCTTTGTCTTTACTCACTGTTGGAAATATATGGAGAATTATCCATCTGAATTTTGGCAGGTGGAATGTTGAGGAAACTAAATTTTGAAATTTGAATTTTGAAAGGAAATTTCATGAAGTCCAYATGCTTAATAACAGACAATTATTATTTATAGATATTAATACTATATACAATGTATTTATATRCTTAAGCAGAAAAGGTAAAAGCAAAAGCACTGCCATCCTGACAAAACAATCCGCTTCAAAGGTGACTGCTTTGAAACATCTAAATTGTTTTCTATTCTTCATAAAACGGCCTGCCCTAGACAAGAAGACTTGATTTATATCTCTTTCCTGCTGTCTTATTTTCAAAATTATTTCATCATCATCATCATCATCATCATCATTATTCAACCTTGCTATGTGAAGCAACACTAAAACCTAAGAAACAAGGGATTTCCCACAAGACTGAAAAAAACCTGCCATTGCTTACTCTTCTCTAGCTCCTGACGAGCTACTACACTGAGAACTAATTACACTAGTAAATGTCTTCAGCTAGGAATCTCTGTTTGAGATAGCACACTGAAAGGACCTGTAGTAGGGGGGACACGGGCTAGGTTTAAGACCTAAAATGACCCGATATGGCTTTGGTGGGGAAGCTGCATCTCTGACAGGTGGCTGCCCCAGCCTGTTGGGGTGACTCACTTGCTGGTCTGCGCTTGTATTCGTGGCATGGCCGAGGTTTCCCGCAGATCCAGCCAGGGCAAGTGAGTGCTCCTTGCGCTGAGGTAATGAGTGGGGCTGATGCCTCGTGGACTATTTCAGCTAAGTCCTTCTGCATTCAGATGAACATCAGTATAGACTGCTGTCATTCAGGATTTTAAAAGAGACTGCCTATTTTGATGGTTTGCTTCAGCGGCAATGGAACACAGTTTTTTGGGGACCTATTTTCAGCAGCCTTAGGCTAGAAAGCTCAATTTTTCAACGAGATTGTTTACTGGGAAGAGAAGGTTACATGATCTTGGTGACAACTTGAAGACTGTTGTCTCAACAACTAGTGATAGGACTCTGTTACAGATGAGGTGATGCTACAAGAAGTGACTCTTTCTTTAATGTGATGCTGTGATAGCATGCTTGTAAAACCAGGATAGTGCTAGAGAAGAGTAAAATGTATAAAAGGATTAGAAAGTCCTCTCGTGTGTATTATGCTGTCTCTCCCATCAGAAACTTTTATTATATGGAGAGAGCAAGAAACGTGATCTGTGATTTAGGCTAAATGACTTTTGATGAGTTCTAGTCCTATCTTTGCCATCATGATGCATGATTTAATCTTTCTGTGCCTTTCTTTACTCTTTTAAGTGAGGTTAGAGCCCTCTCGAGAAGATCTGCAATAGGTGTTGGTTTAATAAACATGTATGAAATACCTGAGAAGTGTCTCTGGAAAATGTTAAGTTATTTTATTGCTGTTGCTGGAGCTGTGAAGCAAACTGTTGTTTCAAACGATATAAAAAGCGACATAGTATTTAGATGTTTCTATTATCTAACATAATTTCATCAAAAATATTGATTGAAAATGCATGTCCATATCAGCTTTTACTGGTTGTTATCTAAATAAAATTCTGGCATCCAATAAAAGTTTAGACTTCTGGGTGTCCTTTTTATTATTCTATATTTATTCCTAATCGATCTTGGCTGATTAGAACTATAGCATCCTTGGCCAAAGAAGAGAGTATTCTATAAAATCCATTTTATAACAGTGGAGTCAAGAGTTAATGCTATCATTTTATCTATTTCAGAACTCTGATTACTTCAGCAGCTTGGAGAGAGATTTGCCTGACCCAGGACTTCTCTGTGTTTGATTAGCTGTAGTTACTTTCCGTAGCTTTCAATGTTTCTTAGCTTAGGAAAAATGTTGATTCAGTGATTGTTGTTTTATATATGCTTTCTCAAAAGTTGAAACCAAGAGGATTAGTAGTATTGGCCTTCATATAGGAAGAGTATGATGGTCATCATAATTATTGATATTTTTCTTTGCTTAGGTGAATTTAATTCTTGGTGCTATTGCCTTCGCAACTCCTTTCTTTCTCTCATTCTGTTTCCAAGTCACTTTAAACTGATGACCATACTGCTTCCCATTACTTCAACACTATTTCCTACCTCTTTCTTCTGAAAACCTGTTCATGGTGCCATCTGATGCTGTCTTTAATCTTTCATGACCAGTGGCCACCTGGCTTCAGAGATGAGCAAAACAATGACTGCTACTTACTTATCAAATCAGTGACAGCACCATGAGTTAACCCAGTTATTTGTTTTCTAAGAAATTGAATTCCTTACCAGAGAGAAAAATAGTAATGTGTATAACTGGTATATATTATCCATGTGTAGTAGAGAAGAGTTTTCTAAAATTCTGTTGGAGTTAATGAACTTTAATTGCCGTGTATATCATGTGAAGCAGAAGTCCTTTTAAAAAGTGTCACTTTCGAAGCCATCGTACAAGTCACATTCTTTCACCTTCTTTTACCATACTATCACTTTAGTCCTGTTTAAATGGTTTTATTTCATTGCCTACCTGTATCAGTAGGCTAATTGTTACAAAGAATCATGAAATAGTTTGTCCTTCATGTCAATACCATCATATCTACYGTGGGGCATATTAAATTCAAGCTGTTTAGTGGTAGTGAGTAACACTACAAGAAATGAAAGGTCGTATCAAACTGAGAATAAAGAAGAGTGTAATTTCAGTTGGCAGAAATCCAGCTGAAATCTGATTCAGACTATCTCAAATATAATGACACTCTGATGAAGAGATCTGTGTAGTTTACGTGGAGGATGTCTCTTCTAAGAATAAAGCATGTCTTCATGTATTGCAGGCTTGGATCAGTATTTCCAATTCCATGTGCTCAACCATCCTGAGGAATGTTCTAAAAGTTTGCAAATTAACTCTAAAACTTTTTATAGAAACTAAACCCCCCCCTCTTCCTCACCTCCAAGAAAATCTTATGTAGGGTGCTTTCCAGTATTTTTTCTTCTGATTTTATAAGATAAATTCAGGTCACTTTTCAAGGTTTTCTTACAAAGAAAGGCTAAAAGCCTTCTTCCAAAAGTAGTCTAAAAGCTCACAGATTCCTCAGAAAAGTAATGGCTGGAGATTAAAGGCAAATGCAGGCTTGGATAAAAGTAGAATTTACAGTGCTACTGTTTCAGYCGTATATACGGGGAGCCATCTTACTGACTCAGAAATGTTAATGTGTACATCATTGACACATTTCTTGGAATTTTCTTATTCAAATATCAGGCAAAAAAGTTAACACATGCATGCCTAATTTGTGTATGTAAGGGAGCAGTCAGTTCACCTTATCCACAGTGATGTGAGCTTAAATTACTGCATATGAACTGAGGCTTTTAAAAATTTTAGCAATATAGCTGGAATTCTGAAATTCTAAGTAAAAAAATAGTGGTGTCAAAATAATTACTTTTTTGTTTAACAAAATTATTTAAAATTATTGTCTTTGTCTTTTGTTCTTGGATAATTTTTTTTAAAACACCTTACTTTCTCAGGAAAGCAAAATCCAAACAACTTCCAATAAGAATTAGGATCTTCAGCACTTTGAAAAATGAGGCCTATGAAAAATTGCCTTGATAGTATTGAACATTTTTTTCCTATGCCTTTACAAGGATCAGAAGAGATTTGAATTAATTTGTGCATATATAATCAATGATATTTTAGGATGCATAAATAGAAAAATAATGCAAGCTTATTGGAGATGGTTTCTGCTCTTATATTGCTGACCTTCAGTATAACATTGGAGCTGTTTTATTTTTAACCCTGAAAATAAGCCTGTAGAGATCAGGACCTGCACATTACTCCTGCATTTTTTTTTTCTCCTAGGTAAGCAAGCAGCTGCAGAATTGAACTGTTGCAAGAAAATTTACTTGTGCAAGTATTTTAGGAGATATTGACATTCTTACCAGCCACTGAGGTTCAGATAGACAAGCTCTTCTTATGCTGTCGAATACCCAAAGATTACCTGGCTGCTGAGGATCATTTTAGGTTATGGCGGGAGGAGATTAGCTCAAATTTATAACAGCTCACATTTTCTATTTTTTCTCCGTTTTTCAGAGTGGCATGGAAATTATATTTGTGAATCCCTGGGGACTCTCACATTGGTGTCAGTTTTCAGATTTTACCAGATGCATCTAAATGTGGACATAAAAAGTAATGGAAAGAAATTGAAAAAAATATCTGTTTCTTGATTTTTTATTACTGAAGAGTTAAGAAAGTGATTCCTCAGGCTATTACACAAATCTTAAACTGAGAATAAATGTTAGGGTGAAATCAGATTGCTTCAGATTCCTTTTCTTCAAAAGAATCACATCAGAAATATAGCAGCTACATGTCCTTTGAACATTTTTTGGAAAGGTTGCACCTCAATCAGAATTTGGAGATGCTAAGTTAAAGTTTATTTTACGATCGAGTTTATAACAAAAGCTGAGTATATTATATGCATGTGATGCCAAAGAATCTTTCATCATCTCACTTTCACATTCACTAACTCTCCATCCTCCTCAGTACTTACAACTGGTGAGCAAAAGGTATCTAAAAATATGTCCATATATTCTGTGAAAAAAATGGTCATTTAAAATTGGCAATGTAGAGGAATACATGGTGCTTTGAATAGAAACTTTTCAAACAAATTACATAAAGTTATTTCTGTATCATCTTATACATAAAAATTGCAAGATACTGCAATAAAATGAAGCTGCTTCCCTGCTTTGTGAAATATTATAAGTAGTACCTAAGTGCATAATACAAAATACGTATCTCATACTTTCATGATGTGGTATATCTCCATGGATGCTTATATTTTAAGAGCATAGATAATGCTGGTGCACTGAAGAGGCAAAGATCCATTTCAAATATCCAAAGTGAAGATTGACTCAGACTTCATTTTTCCTGCATTTGGAAATGCTCAAAATGGAGAACGGGATTTTACAAATGCTCCTGGTCTTATGTTGGACTGGATATGCTCACGTCCAGTCCTGAATTTTGGCAAGTTTTAAATTCAGATAGTAAAGTCATGGCTTAGGTTCTTTCTTAGAAATTTTAATGTCTATCCAAAACCATAAAAAGAGAGATATTTTATTGTTCTTAAAGTTATGGTTGAATTTATATTAAACTCAAGGTGATATATATCAGAGAGGCCAGAGGAAAGGAAAAGGATCTTTATAATTTTAGTGGTGTTCCATTAGATTTCAGTTGGCCATAATGTTAGAGGAGTGTCTGAACATACCCAGTACATATGGAAATTCACAGCAGATAAAGGAGATCTTTTACTGTATRGGAATCTCTCAAAAAACACCAGGCACTTGCTGAAGTGGGGACAAAAGGTATCAACAGATAACTGCATTTAGATGTCGTTGCAGTGTCACTTGCTGGAGAGAAACTGCTTTTGTACCATTTAAGTACTTATCAAGAAAATTATTTTGAGGAATGGCCATATTATAATTGTAGAAAACTAAGGATGTCAAGTGGGGAGGATGTTAGGTGAGCAATGTGGAGCAGGTCAGAATCCCTTTCCTGCCTGTTCTTCTCCCTGCTCTTTCAGGCAAAACTTCCCTTTGTCCCGCTCAAAATGGAAGGATCTCCTTATGTCAGCTTTTTTTCCTCCAACCTCCCCAATATAGTCCTGCAAGAGGGGTCATAATTTGGTCCATGTATATGTACGTGTCTTTCTCTTTATGATTCTGTTCTGCCTCTCCTAGTGTATGAAGCTGTGTAGTAGGTGATTGATTGTTCCTGAATAGCGCTGTGTACACCGTCACGGGGAAGTCTGAACCCATATTTGACAGCTGAAGCTTGGAAATGTGTCTAAACTTGCTGGTCTGTGTTACAGCTTAAAGATGATTTACTGCATGTGATTTTTGAAAGGTGGCACAAGAAATGGTTTGATAAATAATTGCTCATAAGAAGGTAATTAACAGAAGATGCTTTTAAGTTCCACTAAATAGTGCTATTGCGAGCTAAAGATGCTGGCTTTGTTTCTCAGCCATGTGTTTGTCCTTCAGTGCCTGCTTTTTATGAAATATGTGTAGAATATGTCAAACATTAAATCTCCATCAGTAGACAGCTATGCATTACTTACAAATCTTCAGTTGTAAGGATCATAATTGACTAGTTCTCATCAATCCTTACAATATTTTAAAATGTGAAATGTGCCTGTTCTTCTAAAACTTAGATGCTTTTCCTATCTTAAATAAAAAAATACTAATAGAATTAATAAAACATACTTAAATTCATGTTTTACATTTATGGCACCACAATCAGACCATTGTGTCAATATGAAGTTTAATCTATGAAAACTTGTTTTGGTATTTGCCTAGAACAGAGTGGTGACAGTAACTGTAGTTCAAATTCCATTATATGTGGACTGTCAGCTACTCATAATTAAGTTATTTACAGACCTGGGTAATTTTTTAGAGTTATACTTCCTCCAAATGTGACTATGTTTAATAGCAAAAACTGAAACTATTCAGTAACCCGGAGATGTAAAGAATCTGGCATATAAAGAGAAGGGGAGTGTAGGATGTAGTGTGAAAATATTTTTTCATTCATAAGAGAAACAGCTTTGAAAGTTCTGAAGTTAGCTTGGATTTGATTTACTGCAGACTGAAAATTATCATCCAAGTTTCAGTGCTTTGTGTTGGTTTTCAAAAAGTATTTCTATAGAATCTTACGTTACTGACGATTTGACCTTACTTTACGTGCCTCTGCTGTTGCATGAGCTTGCTAGAAATTTGTGGTCAGTCATCCACTGTATGTTAGTGTGCACCCTGCTTAGGTGTGGGGTGCCAGCTGGCTTTCTGGGGAGAGGAGTTCTGGCAGGAGGAGTTAGCGTGAATGCGAACCTTATTTTGATGGGGGTCAGGATGCAACAAGCCTTAAGTCATGTGGGACTGCACACAAAAGCCCCCTCTCAGTTGTAGCTAAAGGATAAATCTATGGATCTAGGATCTGTGTGTGCATAGATCAACCCTTAGGAATATTTACATTTCTAAAAATAACCTTGTAGTTAAAACAGTTTTCTGGACTCTGGAATTATTATTATTTTCAAATTGCATTTGTGTGAACATTTTCACTTGCATTCCCAGCCTTAGTAATCATCTAGGTAAACAGACAGTAATGACTCAATTCTTTACCTCCACAAAGGACAGGCTTTGTAGCAATCAGCTATGGTTGTTTCAATCGTGTTTTCAGGAAATCCTTAAAAAAAAGTAACCTTTAGAATTAAGGATGTGTGAGCTGCAAATGCGTACTAAACTGCTTAGTAAAAATTATACAAGAGATATCATAGACTGAGGCAAGAGGCTTCTTACTGTAATCCTTACTACAATCTTTGCAACACAGTAAATGTCTGTGTTCTATCTAATCTAACGTGTTAGACATGGCATTCCTTTGAGTGTTAGCCAAGTATTTCAAAAATATGGCATTGCAAAGAGGGCTTTTCTGTTGAGCCAGAAGAGCTTCAAAGTCTTTGAGAGTGCAATTTATGTTTTGTTTTTTAAACATAAACAGAATAAGGAGTTTCCTATCAAAAATATTTTAAAGAAGATATTAATGTTTCACTTTTTATCTAAAGAAAGACTCTATCATATTTAATTTGTGCAAGTAGGAAAAGCTATGTTAAAAATATTTATTCTTCATTTTCTGATTCCTACATTTTGCATATGCTCAGTCACCATTTTTCAGATTAAACTTTTTTTACTGTAACTTTTTGTACAGACATGTTAGAATGTTGTAGACTAGTTAGGTTAAAAGTAAAATTATTTACTGAGTAACTTAAAAAGTATTGTAAAAAGTTCTTTCACTTAGAATTTACATCCATATCTAAGTCCTCTCCACTCAAAGTACAAACTCAGGTGGTCTCCTGCATAGAGATGCTTTTCTGACACAGACTAATGACTTTTTCTGAATTATTTTCAGAAACTCTGTAAAACGGACCATAGCTAAATTAGAGTAACAGAATAATAGTGAAAATTTATGGTATCGGTATTTGTCAGTCATATTACCTTAAAGGAATGCATTTTTGATTTGTTCTTAGGGAAGATCGTGGGCTACATGGACATTTGTAACAAAACTTAGTCGTTAACTACTTTCTGCTCTACAGTGTGACCCCCTGCACACACACACAGAGTTGCCTGTCAATAAGAAAAAATATATTAAATAGTAAGTAAAAAGCAAATTTAAATATGGAATCCAAGCATGAACATGCTTATTTAGTCTCCAAAAGGCAGTCAACTACCTCTGAATCAGCAGTTTTAAAATGCAGGAAAAAGAAAAAAAAGTCTAATTGATGTCTACCTCAATATGTGGCCAATGTATGCCGTTACTAGAGAAATAGTATGGAATCATTTGACATGTATGAAATAGGTTGGAATTATCTGACCTGAATGCATAGGTTGGTGTTGAGATTTCACAGGAAAGCATTAATTTAGATATATACATTTAATTTATGCTTTCCCTATGATAATATTCTCAGTGTATTCACTTTTTCTTTGAACTATCCACATACCTTGTGAAATGCAGAGCTCCAGAAGCCCTCATTTGGAATTGACCTCAGTTGTCTTTACATTCCAGCAACTTTGTACTTTTTAGCCATGAAGAGAAAAAAAATTACAATATTTGCTTGTAAAACTCTGAGTAACGTAGTTTCTTGATATTTTGACGATTTTAAGGTATGCAACTTCTAGTTAAAGTATGCACCTTAGATTAAGTCACTATTAATATGAAAACAAGGGACATAGAGCTTAATAAGCTGGGTTAATTTAAACACACATCTAAAAGCTCTAATATTGATAAAGTTTCTGGTGTGTATTGCCTGGTTTACTGGTGCTCATATTAAATACAAGCATTTCTGTCTCCAGCTGTATCCTTGTTTTCCCATATCAGTAACAGCTGGGGCATAGAAGAACTTGGATCAAATTAGCATTTTGTCTATTTAAGCAATTTTTTCATCTAGCTTCACTGTATAAGGATTCTGCTCTTATTTCATGTTCATTGTAAAATGTCTTTCTCATCACTATTACTTATCCTCTTTCCATCAATCCCCCTCCTTATTTTATAGAGGCTTTTTGTTTTGTTTTAAACAGTGAGATTTCTCCTTATTATTTACATAATATTGCCAACGTTGTGACGTAACTTTATATAATACTCATTATACGCAGTTTTGAATAGTTGCTTTGATTACTTCCATAACTGGCAGTTTTAATGCTCTATTTTCTAGTATCCACTGGAGATGCTTTCAGTTAGGACTGTTGCTTTCAGGATCTTGCTGGCTCAGCTATTCCGAAAAACTAAGAATACTGAACACAGTACATCATCTTTAATATCAATTCTCTGCTTGTCAGTTCATTGTAGAACTGAGTCGAAAGTGTTATTACTTCTGTTTATTCCAATAAGGCCTCTATTTAGCTGAGTTGGTGGTTCCAGCTTCCCCTCCAGTTCTATCTACATCTTTTTGCTCCCTGTTCTGTCTTGGATATGCAAAACTGGTCAGAGTTTCATAGCACCGAGAAGATGATTTTGACAAGCTGGATGAAGTTTTCTATTTTCATATTTTTATGTATATTCTAGTTGTCCCGGTTACATAGTGTCAAGTTCGTGTTTAAAGAGTGTAGACTTGGATTTTGAAAACTAAAAGTAATTTATACATTTGATTATAATTGTATGATAAATCTTGCACAATCCGTATACTTTTTGTGAAGCACAGATGAAAGCGCTAGCAAGTTTGATTTTAATGCGGTCATTAAAAGCTGGGAGCTGTATTCATGCAGCTGAGGGCAAATATAGACCCTGATAATTAATCTTCTGTATATTCTTATTACAGTGTACATACCTTGTTTCTGATAGTAACTTTTATCRTGTTGTATTTTTCTCATTCTTTCTTTCAGCCAAGTAGCATCCCTCTGGCTGCCTGAGGTGGTGTTTTGTACTGCAGGAACCACCAGATCTCATGCACGTCACCTGTGTGCTCCTCGGCATCATTTGCACTATAATCATTAGTGTCCTGAACAGCTGCCACAACAGTTTTTGCTGTTGGGTTTGGGGGCATAAGGCAAAATCAGCCAGCTTTATCTGGGGAAGTGCTTTATTATAAAGCACTCATAGGCACCTCCCTATGACTGCTTTCTGCTGTCCTTGTCTGTATTTCAGCTCAAGACTGGCTGCTTTTCTGTGAGGCAAGCAAACTACGCTTGGGACTTCAGTATTTACCATTCCTGCAGAACTGCTAAGTATACAAGAGTCCCTCTGATGTGGAAAGTCTTATGCTCTGTTTTATGGCTATGATAGAAACAACAGAATGCTTCAGTATTCTACTCCTGTTTAACCAGTTTTATAGATAATGTGCGTGAGGGAAGGAGAATGGTTGTAGTTAAACCCTTAAATCCTTAGAGCCTGCCCCTTACAGCTTACCCACAGTCTGACTGCTACAGCAGTCCTTGCTTTTCCCCCTTTCTTGTGGTTATATAGAAAGCTGTATCAAGCAAGTGCTTTTTTCCCCTTTCTCTGTCAGGTCATCTTCATCTGCTGTGGTCATGTTGGAAAGCCTTTGCTGTCTCAAAGGACAATTACTTCTTTTCTCTTTATTTCAAGGCCTTTATCCAGCTCAGACTGGTAGATTAATACAAAGTGCTTGCTCAGAACAAAACCCGAATGATGTGATTTTATTAAATGGGGTTTGCAGAGGCTACCGTAAAAGTGAGGAATGATTTTCAGTCACTTCTTCTGGACTATGCTCAAGTTCATGTCCCCGAGAGAGCTTAAAAAGAGCTGCAAACACTAATTGTTTGTTTAATGGTTTGGCCACCTTTATAAAAAGTGCAAAACGAAGTTTTTCTTATCTAGTTTGACTCATTGCTCCAAAACCTCTGTGTTTATCAGTGAATCACAAATCTTAAATCTTTCTTTTAAATTGTGCATTTTGATATTTTCTAGGAAGTGTGCAGCCATCCACAATTGTCTTTAAAATAATGTTACACTTGTGGAGATGCAGGCCAAGAAAAAACATAACGAATAGATTATTAGAATTACTAATTGTTGTAGTATTGTTTTTGATTAAAATCACAAGATAGCACATAATGCCTGTAAATATCCAAATTATTGTCTACTGTAAATTGCTTGCTTTATTTATTTATTTATTTTAACCTGTATCCCTGAGGTTTCAACAGTGGAACATCTGTTTTATTTTGAGAAAAATATGATAAGCATCTGTTTGCATGGAATATGTGAATGAAACCAGACCACATTTGTTTGCAGTGTTATGGATTATCTGGTCTTACATTGTTTATGAATAAATCATGCAGGATGGATAGCACTGGTAACCACCACAGTATGTTTTATACTTGGCTTAAAGCATAAATTTATGCATTTGTGATTTTTCCTGTAGACACTCAAAAAATTTATGTTTTAAATAAAGAAGAAGCCTGTTTTAGGCTCACAGATACCAGAAATTCTTTTAAGCCAATCCATACACACTGTCATTAATATGTATGAGAATATAAGATGATAGTTAAGAACAAAACAAAACAAAAAGCTCTGTGTTCTTAAAAATGATAAATTTTATTATTTGAGAGATAGTGTACTGCCATGTAACGGGATTGTGGCTTACTGTACATGTGGACAGAGTTAAGTTTGCATGTGTAGCCTAGAGGATGCATCTTGCAAAACCTCATGCCAAGTTGTAGTACTTATTGTTATAGACACTAAAATATTTTGTATTCGAGGCAGTGGGTGGATATACAAGCATCTTTGCATTCAAGACAGTGCATCACGAGATGCTCAGGTGTGAAAAGTGTACTAGTTTCTGTGAGTGTTTTTGTGAGTTGTGTCCATTTGTCTGAACTGAATGGTAATGGTCCAGTAGTGTCTCTCTCTCTGTGGATGAATTGATTGGACTGTATTTGGTCATGACTGTGAAACTAATGGAGTCTTTGGTTCTGCAAAATATAAAGATGTGTTCCACTGGACAGTTTATGGGCTAGTTTTATATTTAGTAGCCTGTCAGTGTTATATGGATGCTTTGAGACTGTTGCTGCTCTATCACTTTTTGATATTCCTTGGAGTCAGTACTACGGCTGGGCTCAGTGCTTTCAGGACAGCTTTACACAGGCACCTTGGTATAGTACGAAGCCTTAAAATACTTTGTAAGCATATATAAACCTTTTTAGTGTGTTTGTAGGCCGAATCGCAGCATGCAGGAAGGATCCAGGTAAGAAAATAGGTCGGGACTCTAGACCTAATACTGACCATGCACTACATGAAACGTGGACATCAAGTTCGGTGCTTAGCTGTTAGCTTCATCCCTCTATCTAAGAGGTGATTTAAGGCAACTGCTGCCTCTCAGCAATTGCTTTCTGCCTGTCCTTTGATGTGTTGCATATGACACTGTGTTGGTGACATGGTATGTATTAAGATATCAAATGTTAGTACAAATCTGGTTTGTTAGCAAGCATGCTGGAATGAGCCTGGGATAGAGTGAAATTGCCTAACCATGTATTCGCACCCTTATTTGCAGCCACTGATTTATCTCTTTAGCTGCTTGGCTAGAACTGGAGATGGAACACGTCTTATATTTCAGTTAGGCAAGTGTGTCTGTATTATGTATTAGTTAATTGAGTTTCTGTATTCAGCAAGAGTCATTCTTTCTGGCAAGCTGAAGCTTTCCTTCCGTCCTTTGCCTCTTGTTTACTTTTTTTTTTTCTTTTGCTAGGGAGCTTCCACCTCACTCTCCACCTCCAGTTTGGCTCCTCAGTAAATTCGTGTTAAAAACAGACTGAACAAAGTCTAGTGCAATATTCCTCTAACATTTTAAGCTGGATGCAGATTTCTTTACCCCTGTCGTCCAGTGACATAAAGAATAAATTGCTCTATTATAGTCTGCTCCAGGTAGGTTAGCGTTAAAAAGGAAAGTAAAATAATTTACCTGCTCATATGAAAGTTGGGGAAAGAGATTTTGAGTTGAGAAAAGGGGGTTTGAATGGAAAATTGGTAGGAGCAGATATCGGGTAATATAATATTGTGCATTTTTTATTCAGTTTTAACAAAGAGGGCCTCCCTTCCCCCATGATACTAGCTGTTAAAAGAAGTTGATTCCTTGTGGTAAAGGGCTAGTGAAGAATTCCTTCAGTGGAAGTACTCATTGATGTAAAATGGGCTGGGTCAGTCAATTTTAAGGGCAGCGGGAGCCATCCTTATTCGGGCCTACCTTTCTAATGAGCAGGCAGGAGGGGGTAGGGTTGAATTTTACAGTGTTCTGCCAGTTCACAACTGATTTAAGGTTCCTTAAGGAATGTGCACTAGAGAGACAAGGTAGAAAATAGTTAGGCTTTGACAGCTTTTGCAGGAGCAGAATAAAAGATCTCTGTGCAACATCTTTCCTGCACAGGTGCTTCCTGCCCCTGCTCAGTTGCAGAGAGTTGGGCCAGGTATTTTGAGATTCTTTCTGAGAAGCTGCTGTTTATATATAAACAAATATTTAAATTATATTGGTCTAGGTAAAACACAAAAATTACTATAAAGTATGTGTCTTTCAAAAGGCATCAAATATCTATGATTCACATTACATTTTTAAAAAAAACATCCCTACAGCTTTATTATTTGGGGATAAGGATAGGAGAAAATAAAGTAGTTTAAGAAAAGGGTCCAGTCTTTTTTCCTTATAGGTGTGTACCATTTAATTTAGCTGGATATTTAAAAACTTAGGATAATTTGATGTACATAATGTACTTAATATTCTGACATTATTTTTCCCTTTTAGCTAAGACAGTTATGGAGTGTCTAATGTCCATTTCTTAGGGTATATCAGTTGAATGATTGACACAGGAGTTCACTAACAGTGATCTTCAAAACATATTAGTCCAACTCTGGAAAACTGTATCTTCAAAATCCTGAGAGATAAACCCAGTGCATTTGAAGTTTCTTTTACTTGGTTAATGGTTTTTGAACTTTTGGGTTCACAGTCCTAAAGAGTTTAGCCCTGAAGCATCTCTAGTGAAAGTGGATAGTTCCATCTTACTACATGACTCTAGAAGTTGGAGTTTGGTGAGAAGCATGAGACTGAACAAGAATTGTCGATAGTAGAGCCTCTTCCTTCCCAAAGGAACTTTGATTGGCCAAAGTGCAGAGGCTGGGTTGCAGCAGAGAGATTATTGCCCATCACTGAATACAGAATAAGACGGACCAGTCATCAGCAAATCCCACTTCCCTCTCTCTTCTCTGCTGTGGTTCTTTTCATTGGCATTTGGAGAAATTTTTCTTCTTCTTTTTTTTTTTTTTTAATTCTCAGGAAAAAGAATGTGTGCAGTAATTACTTTTCCAGCCCTTTAATCTATGCCAAAAATCAAGTCCTGGAACAGAAAACTTCCCAACATATACAAATACTCATGGAAAAGTTATTTCATGAAAATCAAAGCTTTCAGTCAGCAGATCTAGTTTTTTTGACTTGTGATGCTTTGAAGTAGCAGAGGTGATGCCTTCACCTCTTAAAGTGCAACTGCTAAAGCAATTACAGAACAGTGCTAACACGATGAGAAAAAAGATCCACCCTCACTCAGGCCAGCTTGGAAACATTGGTAAGGATAAATAAAAGACAAAATTCTAATAGCTGTGTAATAATAAAAAGTCTTACCAAAGTATTGATGTTTGTGCATATATATGCATTTTATATTATTTATATTTATAAAAACAGAAATAATGAGGAAAGCCTCAGTCCAAAAAGAAAAAGAAGGTCTCTTATTTATGAACTGACTTTTTTAAGAGGCTTATGTTACAGATGCAGATAAAAGTTAAGGTAAAATTTGAGATTTAGTAAAACAATCACAAACACAGGTGAACTACTTTTCCATTCCTGTAGTACTACTTTTCAGTAGTGCTCTTTTGCATTTTTCTTTCAAGAGAGCTTCTTTTGTTGYTATGATTGACGACAATTTCCTCTGCCATTGGTTCTGTTGTTGTCACTGAGATGTTCAGCTGAAGGCATTTGCTCCGTGCCCCATGGAAGGTACAATTTGGACACTGTGGAAGGTGTATTTTTCTCTCTTTTCRGAGTCTGCCTTTCTTCATTTTTACCACTTTTATGGTAGTTTGTGATGGGAAAAAATCGCTTTTCCTTCTTAAATAGGCCTAACTCTCCTACCTGGTAAGCATGTAGAGAGGGAAGAGAGTGATGACAAGGAGTAGCGTGTTATTACAGTGCTGTTTGGCCTCGTTTCTTGTTCTAATTCTTCCTTCTAAGAGTCTCTGAGAAGTATGTTGGAGCAGAGCAGACCAGGCAGAAAGTCTCCAGACTGTTTTGTGAATGCTTGAAAGTATTTGGTCACATGCTAGACAGAGCTTCTGACAGCTTGTGGTTATGTCTGCAGTGACTTAATTGCGTATGTAGAAACCCTTATCCGTAAAGGCAATTAACACCATGTTAATCATAGACTCGCAAGTGTGGAGGTACTCCGTCCACAAAGGGCAGTTTATAGGGTAGTTGGTAAATTCTTCTGTGGTGACACTTCCGCATGCCATGAAGGAAGCACTGGACAGGGCATGGTGCCCCGTCATGGCTGCTCTCCAGCCAGTTGTGCCCAATTAACCTGGAGAAGGAGCCCTGGGAGTGCCAGAAGCACTGATTCCCTGATTGATTCCCTGAGGGGACCTGACCCAATGTCCTTGCCTCACCCAGGACAGATGCGTGTCTCTGAGCTAGGCATTGCTACATTTTAGCTTGTAACGTGTTTGGGTTCAGTCTATTCCTCCTTATTGCAAGCAAACTGCAAGCAGAATATGTTGTGGAAGCAAGATGAGTGAGGTTAGCATACACCTTGGCTGTCTGTTGCAAAACAGGGTGAACATGAGCTCAACCTATAAAAAAATACCTATCTGACTGGAAGAGAATGGTGCATCATCAGCACCCTCCTCAGGCACTTTCTTTCTTTTTCTTTCTTTCTTTCTTTCCTTTTTTTTTTYCCCAAATGTACTGTGTTTCTTCCAGAAGGGATTATTGTTCATGTCCAACATACAGATAATGTTCAGAACATATTTGAAATCTGAATGCCAGGAAGGGGTTGTAAGAAGATAATATAGATTTTATTGAGTTCCAGGTTAAAGTTCTGACTGCTAAGATAAATCTTAAGAGTCAAAGCCATAGTATCTAGTATTCAGTACTGTTTGTATTTCTAATACAACCTTTCTCGAGACGCCTGTGTGTTTTTTATTTACATGTAAACATTTAGATGAACATAAAAAGAGCTTATCGATAGTCCATACACAGAATGATTTATTGATACTATTCTCAGATTTTGTAATATTCATCTGCTAATAGCTCCATTGATTTGTTTACAGCAAAGAAACCCCTCAAACCAACACCTCCCTCTCCCCCGCCAAAACGGGAGGAGATTGAAGAAGTATGATGGTTCTTTTTCTCTGCAGTATAGCTGTGTGTAAAAGTAAGCACTTAGAGATAATAGGAACACACAGTAGCTCTAAACTAATGTAATCTGCTTGGAATATGAATGAAGGGCCCCCATCTCTGCTAGCTGCATGCCTGCAAGGAGTCACCAGGAAAGTGTATCATACTGTTTGTAACATTACCATGGGCTGGTTTATTTACAATTTAATTTACAATTTAATTGTTCCTGTTTGAGGACAAGAAACATTTAATCTCCTTGGGGACTGAGTGCTTAAAGATTGATCTTGAATTTTGTTTTGCAGAGGCAGGCTTGCATGCTTTGCAGAATTCTGTTAAATCAGTGGGATTTGGGGCAAGTGCTGCTAYTCCCCTTTCTATAGTAGTTTGTATTCCTCTACTTAAAGGCAGCCGCCCCAACTTCATGAAATATGGGAAAGTTGCAGCTTTCCAGTCTTGTTTCATCTTTACTTGAACACTCCCTTTACAAAAGTTTTCATTCTCATTTAATGTTTAATATATTGAAAAAAAGGACCCAATTGGTTTGTTACCCAGTTCAGCACAGCAATGGCCCACTGTTTGTTAGTGTTTTAAGAGGTTTTATTTATTTTTTTAACATTTAATTAACATTTCTGAACTTCCCTTTTCTATTTATTCAGCAGGCAAAATAATAAAAACCTGTAAGCACAGTTTGAGCTTCCTTTTGTTACTATCTCAGAACTTCCTGGAGGAGACAGTTACTCAAGATGCAAGCTTCAAAAGGCTGTGAATGTTTTTAAGCTGAGGTGCATGGGTTCCTTCTGGAATGCAGTGAGTTCAAAGAAATGTAAAATTGAGCATGTCCTTCTTGGGTTTTCAGAATTAAAGCTAAATTGTACACTGGAGAAGTATTTGTCCTTTAAACGTAAAAAAGACTGGAGAAAAGAGGTTCACACTGATTCTTGAGTTCCTACAGGTCAATATTTTGGTCCTAACATTAAAAAGAGTGCATGTATTTTAGTATTAGGACCAAAGTAGAAGTGAAAATCTCATTACTGTTTCTCACAGAATGTACTGACTTCTCTTACATTGAGCTGTATGAGCAAGAGTAGCATGGGATTTAACCAAGTGGAGTATTTTGCCCTTAGTAGTGTATCACTCTGTCCCACAATACAAAACCTAATTAGTGCGTCCAGAGAAGCGTTAAATAGATTTCATGCTGTTTAATAAAGGCATTACGTGTTTTTGTCTATTGCAAAACAAGGAGAATGTTCRCAGTGCATGTTTTTGCTGCCTTTTTCACAATTAAGGTGCAGTTTTACGTTGTATCTGCCTCAGGAAGGCTCAGTAACTTTTTTTTGCTCATCAAATCTTTCCTCTCATTGTTATGCTCTATTTGTTTTGGTGTTATTGCATAATGGTATTGAAATAGACTCTTAATGCATGTCTTTGCTAGTTATTTCAAGTTGTGGGGGAGAGCTGTTAGCATCAGAATTATGTCAGGCTGTGGTGACTTGGGGTTCAGCGTTTCTTWTTTAGTGCTGATCTTTAACTAGGAACTAAGAAGGGAGAGTTTACTTTGTGACATCTATAGCCTGAACCTTTTCATTCTTGTGAGCTCTCATTAAAATGTGAGGTTGCTTCCCAAGGGTCATCATTACTGTCAGGTTTACAGAACCATAATGGTGACGTTTTGTTTCTGATTTCATCCCTTAGCTGGCCCTGTCTGGCCGAAAGTGTCTGAAGCATAGACCTTCTCGACTGCATATGCTAAAGTTCAAAAGGAGAAAATATCAAATATCATCCTATCTTCAGGAAGAGTAGAAGGGCCTGAATTTCTGCCAAATCTTGCCTTGTTGTACATGAACCTATAAAATTATCTTAGCAACTCATTAAGGACATCTCCTTGTTCCTGGTTAATCTGTGGTCTGCCTGTTGGTAAGACTTCCATTTGGTTTTCTGGTTTTGTGGGCTTGTCTGGGCTTTTAGCTCAATTCCTTCAAATGCACTTAAGTGCATTTTAGTTTTGGGGTGTTTATTGGGGGGTTTATGTGAGACATTATTATTAGTGTCATCTGGCACATTTTGTGAAGCATTTGTAAGATTCGCAAGTTATATTGAATTAATCCTCATAACCTGTATTTCATCTAGGTTCATAGCGGTATAAACTGATGTGCAGAGCATCAGCGACAGAGCTGCAAATCAGATCCAGAGCTTTGGTTTCCCACTTGGTCAGGACTTACTGATACATGAACATAAGTAGGAAATGGAGAAGACGGAGAATAGTCATTCAGTCACATCTGCTTAGAGATTATGTGAGGCTGAGTACTTGCCAGCTTAATATTTATCTGGAAAACAGCTAAAGCTGTACCATAGCGCTTCAAGATTAAAACGGTATGAGAACTGTTCCATCACTCTGCTCTCAGCTGCTGATGTAATACATAAATTTATTCAGGTAGCATTTTTCTGCGTCTTGTAGTTGTTCACCTGCTGAGGGTAAAATACATCTGACTCTAGCATCATCATCTTTGGTCATAGCTGGAAAACTTTCCACCTTGGAATTGCCAACTCCTGTAATTTATGGTGCTTCAGGAATACTGAAACAGCGAACCACTCCTACAGAAACTGAAAGCGTAATAAAGGGCAACATAAGAAAACACTTAATCAAGTCCAGAGACAACCTGTGTCCTTATGTTGTTACTTCGTGAGAACCCACCAAACCACACAAGTAGGAGTGTGATCTGAAGGTCACTGAGCGCAGTGAATTTTCCAAATGTTATTTAATTAAAGAAACACCTGTGCCCCAGCCAAATAACTTCATGCTGGTCTGCTGTGAAAATGTTGTGCTTAATAACCTTAAAAATGCCTAATTTCTTATGCCCGGTGGAGGTTGCAGAGAGAGCTGCAGTATATAAAACATAAGAGACATTAGTTCAAGATGTCTTAAAGGGTCTCTTAAGATTGATTTACTAGTGTCCCAGTGTGTGTTTCTTAGTTTCTGCAATTACGTTTAGCACACTTCAGATGGGACAAAATGGGTTTTAAGGCTGGTGATGATTTATGAGACTTAAATTCTACTCCTGAACTCCTGATGTTCTTAAGCCAACAGAGGTTTTGAAGGGGATCATAGGTCAGACATCCTTTCCTAAGGAGAAGGCAATAAATCCATATTGCTTGATGTTGGTCACCATACATATCAAATAGTGTCTTCGTTTTGCTTTAAAGAGAGTGCTGTTTATCCATCTGGAGGTTATAGGTTCATACTAGGAGGGAAGAAAATTGTTGCCAAATTTCAGAGTTCCTTTGAGGGCATGTAAACTTTTCAATGCAGGAGAAAGGAGAGAAGAGGAAACAAAGGACAAAACTGTTAACATTTTAGAAGGGAGATCCCGCATGTGTGAAATAAGATATAAATAGGAATGGAATATGCTGGAAAAGCAAGAAAAATAAGATAAATCAAAAGGCAGGACTAGTAAGTTGGATGGATATTTTTCTGCCTCTAAATTTTACTTAGTGCCTATATGCATTTCTTTCAAACCTTCCTCACTGAATACCAAGCTACTGCCACCAAGCAGGTGAAAGCGTAGCAATAAAAGGTGTGGTGACAGTTCTGTATTCATCATCCTTTCATCCCAAGGTGCACAGATCTGTGCATGGCATAGGTATAGACATTTATTTTGCTGTTACCAACAGCTTTCCAAATATTAAAGCAAATTTGTAAAGGGTAAATTGGCAAAGGACACTTCTGATTTCACAGCTAAGAAGGTTTGCCCATGATTGATGATAGCGCTAGCTGGAAGAGAAATATATATCTATCCTCAAAAGACACAGTACTGGTTGTTTCTTCTCTTACCTTCCCTCCCCCCAATCTGGAGCTGGTACTTTCTGTTATTAAATTCAGAAAACACTCTTAACTATCTGCATAATTATTAATGGCTAAATGATACAGAATAGGTAGTTTGTGTGCAGTCACTTTGAGTGACTGATCTGGGTTAATTAACTTTTCATTTAGTCTCAGGGTGCTCTTGACAGTAGCTGAAAATCATAGTGATTTGATGATTGCTAATCAGAGTTTATGAAATGAGTAAAGGCCAGAAGCCAGTGAGTAATACTGACATCCAGGTGTCCTTATCTCTAAACCTGCACATCACTTGCTTAAGAGGGGGGAGAAAAAAAGGGCAAACAAAAAACCCCTTGTCTTTAAAGAGTCTAAGGTTCAAATAGCTATAAAAACAGTCTTTGCTGGTTCTTAAAAATTGTGGTCTATGTGGATTGCGCATGCAGAAACAAAAAAGAAGGTGAGTCCAGCTCTCTGGTAGTGAAGGCGCCTAGTGTTCACTGTTTTTTTGGGTAGTCAGCTTGTGTCTATATAGATCACAAATGGGATGAGGACCTGTAGGATAGGTGACCATTTACCAAATTATGTTGGACGGTAAAGATGAAGCCAGTGTCGTTACTTGAACCAGGAAACCCATGCGGGTACACGTGCTGCACTCTGCAAAGTGCAGATGTTCCGTGTATGAGAAACCRCATTAACCGCACAGGCAGCCTGAAGGCTAGGCAGACTGAGGTTTCTTGTGGGTCTGCAAGGGTAGCAGTGAAAGGGGAACGCGCTGAGGTGGGTGCTCCTTAAATAACACAGGCAGGAATAACTGTGGCGAGGTCCAAGGATACGGTCATTTCGCCAGACMAAGGTAAAGGCAGGAAAAAAACTTGCTGGGTGTCTAACAGAAGTGAGGAAGGCAGAGCRTCAGGGTCTGTACTTCTGGCACCTTTCACCAGTTCTAAAATTCACCCAAAGGCAGTACCCTGACCATAGCTAGCTGAATGCTACTTTTTTTTTTGTGGTTTTGAGGCATCACAAATTTAGATATTCTCTCCCCAAATATCCTTTACTCTCAGTATCATTTGCTTTTTATACATTTTAGGGGTGTGATATCAGTGTGCCTTATTTAAAGTCATAATGGTGCTGATTGTATTTACATTTTACCTGCTGACTCACAGTTCCCTCTTTTTAGTTTTGAAACTGTTTGATGTRGCTTGTTTGCATCTCTTCCTTATTTGAGTAAGGAAATATATGACCTTTCAAACCTCTTAATGTTGTCATCACGTTCTGCATATATATATATATATATATCTATATAAGCATGTTGCCATATATATATATATATATATGGCAACATGCTTTAATATACATACTGAGGCTGTGAGGTCTTCAGGGATATCCATAACACGATGTGTTATATCAGTTTAGTGCCCACCTCATACGATTTCCTCCTGCGGCCTCACCCTCAAAAAGAGGCCTGCTAGGCTTGTCCTGCTAATCAGGACATGGGGTTGTTGGCATAACCAGAGGGTAGACAGTTCAGAACAGTGTTTGGTGTTTTSCTTTCTTGTCATATTCCAACCTCCAGCAACTGACAGGCAGCCGGCTAGGGCTGCTCGCCCTGCATCTGACTGATGCCATAGCTCCTGCTTTCAATTTTCCTGTGATCTGTGCAATAGTAGTAGAAGAACTCAGGATCTATTTGGGCTAGATGCTGTGCAACCACAGTGAAAGAGCTTTTCCAGAGAAAGGCAAGACATGGAAAGGACGCCGTAAAGAAAGTGACTGTGWTGTTGCTCTGCTGATGTGCTGTAAAGGGGGAGATCCTGAAAACCCAAATGGAGTCTGAGTATTCAGCCACCATTATACGTGTCCATGGTCAGTCTGAAAACCCTTCTACCAGTGGCTTACTAAGTCATAAGAAAAAAAGACCTATCAGGATTCTGCTCGCTGTTTTAGCTAGAAGACCATTATTTTTGTCTCTCTAGGAAGGGTCCGTTACTACACATACTTTACTCATRCTTATCAGTTTATGTACACTTCAGTGAGGGAGAAATGTTGCCAATAGCACAACCTCACTGATCCACAGAGCTCTTTTCCTTGTGACGTGGTAGACTCCCACAATTAATTAAGTTGGATCATATGTGTAAGGGCATGACTGTCTTCAAGCTATAATAACCACACACACACACACACACACACACACACACATGTATACACACCTGCTGCAAGTTAAAATTAGCTCTTTGAGAACAAGTCTGTACTTTACCTTACCTCACTGAATCAGGCCCTAAAGAGAGAAGCATCAGCATTTAAGAAAGTAGACGATTACAGTTACRCTCTTATTAAAGGAATGTTATATGTTAGTTAAAGAAATCTTAAGTGATTTTGCTGTAGAGAAGGAAGTTATTCCAAAGTTACAGTGCTTTGTGAAATCATGTTTGTTTCACCTAGATTTAGTTGCAGAGGAAAATGTTGAAATGTCCCATTTTTGGCAATCTTTGGAAACTGGCAATGATTTTTTTTATTTTTAAGTGAAGTTTTGGATTTGACTTCTTTAACTACATTATAATACAAAATTAAGAAAAATGACATTTAGATAAGACAATCTAGTTGAACCCAAATTGMTTAATTTTGGAATTTTCCCCCATGGAAGTTATCAATCTTTATGGATTATGTTCTCAGCTGGACTGCATGCAGCTGTTAGAATACTTAAATTCTTCTTGAAATGGAGTTTTTGTCCTACACAGCTTTAGTAAGTGGTTAATGRAGAAATTGCCAATAAATGATGTTCAAAAACAGGGATTGTTCTTGAGGGGTGAGTAAAATGGTTTCTGTACTCCAAGCGCCTTCCTCCAGCAGCACTTTACATTAGCTGTTAATAGCTCCTAAATCTCTTTTTTTTCTTTTTTTTTTCTGTTAGACACCTAAAGGAGCAGCCTCATTTTCAAATTTGTGATACCCAGCAGCTCCCAACCAGTTTAGCTAAGCCATYGAAAGCTGTCGGACACCGAAACAAGGATTTAATAGCCTAGTTTCAAGCATTCATTTTTGTAGTGTTGTCATAAGCATTCATAGCTTGTTGACTGTAAAGAGTAAATAAAATACTCTGTTGTTGAGAGTAAATAAAATAGCTGTAAGTGAATAGCTGGTCAAACGACAAGCAGACTTGGAGTACGTCAGGAATAACAGAGAGCTGGACACTTCAGCAAAATTAATATGGTGACTGGAATCGGTGCTGGAGAGCACTTACCTGGAAGCAGTACCTGCAAAAACGTAGTTTCTGCTGCGACTGGAATAGGAAGTGATTTCGTGGTGTGTTGCGCACATTTGATAACTCTGAGTGAACGTGACTTTTTGACGGAGCTCCACTGTAACCTATCCCATCAGCCCTGTGTAATAAAAAGCAGCGTAGCCCCAGCGTTGTTCTTTTATGCCCACTACAGGAATTGTTCTGGTTTTTGTACGGTGAGTTCAGGCATTTGACGTGTGTTCCTCTCTGTTCTGAAGCAGGCCACAGGTCCCCAGGTCTTGACAGTTTTATGCAGAGTGAGTTTCTCAGCCAATGTCCTCGTTCCTTGGAGAACAGATATGATTTACGGMCTCCAGAGGTTGTGGTCTGTTGTAACATTGATGTAGGAGGTAAAGGGCACCAGTAACAATAACAGAAGAGAAAGTACTGGGAAGGGACATACCAGAAAAAGAGAAATTTTTAAGTCCTGAAGGTGGGGAATATTACTTAAATATCAGACATTAGCAACTGCATTTTTAGAGTGATGTTAAACTGTCTATTTAAGGAAGTGGCTATTAAAGAATCCTGGGCAATAAAACATTGGTGTTGCTTCATGTTTTTGGCTGAGATACCCTGTACTGATGCATGAAAGTGAACCTTAGATGCTACCATGGTTTTGAACTAAGTTCAGAAACTGTTTTGCTCGCCAAAAAACCTAGATCTGTCTAGTGTACAAAGTTATAGGCAATGGTATGTGCACACRTTTGTCACTGTTACAGAAGCCAGAATGTTGAAGCCATAAGGAAAAGAGCCTTTAATACCCTGCGAATAYATGAAGACTGYTGTTTTTTCATTTCCATCACCTAGTTTCTGAAATTTAGGATTGATAAGTAAAAATACATATAMTAATATAATATATGATACTATTTTTATTTTTCTCTAGCGATACTATGTATTTTTGGCACAAATTCAGAAATTTATGTTCTAAGAATGAAATATTTATAAAAATTTGCATTTTGCATACTAAAATTGAGGTTAGCAACTAAAARTTTTGATAGGTGGTAAGATGGCCTRCATTTTCCACTAAGGCAAAGTTTCTTGCTATTTATTTGCTTTTATTTATTATTTTAAAAAGAATAGTACAGTAATTTTGTACATTTTGTATTCTATTGGAGATGATAGTGATATGCTGGAGTTTTTTTTAATGCAACTAAATAAATTGATAAATACAGCTGATTCAGAGCGTTTACATAATCTTTCCAATGTCAACAGTCATTTAAATTATCCTAACTTTATACTGAATCTCCAAAATCCAATTACCAGCTAATAATAATTGTCAGTTTTACTCTAAACCTTTAATGATAGGTCACAAGGGATGTTGTACCAGAAGGATTAAATCGTTGTAGGCTGTAGCTATGCCCAGCCTTAAATTACTAGCCTCTTATCTCATGGTAACAGAGCTACTATATGTTTTGTCRCCATTTTTGCTAAATAGAATAAATGTCACCAAAATTAATTTCATCTTTCTTAAATTAGCTTCTTAGTGTGATTTCTCACTTCAGTCAAAATTTATTTCTTGAGGAATTTAATTTCCTTCTTAATCTATTTTATTTGAGAAAGAGGAGGAAGAACATTCAGGAACAAATGCTTTTTAAATCATTCTATGGCTAATTTTGAAATTTACCCTTCATTAATAATTGCTGACCCCTGCAGGATAGAGTTTTTTTAAGTCACTGTGTATGCTTTAAACCAAACTGGTTCTGCCTAGTTCATTCTAGTTATATTTGAGGTGCTCTAAGATAAAAATGGTGAACATGCTGCTTGTATGGAAAGGTAGTGCTTAATCATGTGAATAGAAGATTTCTCATGTGATGGATGATTCAAGGGGAATGTTGTAATTAGATAGTTTCGTTTAGTTGCATTTGCTAGTTTTTAATCATATTAAGGACATGTACAAGTKAAAGAAAATATACTTAGTGTAGGAAATAGTATTGCTGGAAGAAATGCTGCCCTGGAAAGATGGATTTTTTTTTTTTTTTTTAGCTGGGATGGCACTGAGAGTGGACATTGTCATACAACTTAGTCACAGCAATTTCTGACTGAATTATTGGCACCCTTAAAAATACTTCTAATGAAATGAGTACTTTAAAATCATTAAAAATGCAGCCACTGGCAAACTGCTTTCTATTACATTTCTTATGGTTTTGATGAGCTCAGTCAAAAACTTTCTGTAAAGTTAGAATATAACTAAAACGAAAGTTAGAATATTAAAAAAAAAGAAAGAAAGAAAGAAAGAAAAGAAATTAAGGAGGCATAATTGAATAGGGGAGCATTCCAAACAATAAAACTGAGGTGACAGACTCTCTGAAATTATCACTCAGCTAGTGTTAAATAAAGAACAGTGGATAAAGCAAGATACAAAAAAAGGKTTTTTTTAATACTCATAAATAAAATGTATTTCAAAATATTGAAATAAAGAGGGAATGTACTGGCTGGAATAGTAGAATATATTAAATGAATGTTCTTTTTGGAACTTCTTTTTAAAGTATCTATAACATAAAGAAAGGGATGRCTAGGAAAAAGAAAAGAGTAATTTCTTCTGTCAGCTGCATATAATTATCAAGGTTTTGTAAACTCAATTAGTAGAGAAGAATATAACGAAAACCTGATTAAATATTAGTGCCAGCAGGGCAGAAAATTAAACAGACCATACACATTAATAATCTATTAAATGTTCTAT
This sequence comes from Rhea americana, assembly GCF_003343005.1. Lineage (NCBI taxonomy): Eukaryota > Metazoa > Chordata > Aves > Rheiformes > Rheidae > Rhea > Rhea americana. Next base: position 3,401,323 of record NW_028186490.1, read on the forward strand.
CAACTTTGAGCAGCTGTAACACTTGTAATCAGGCATTTCTTTGTTGCATCCTTCAGATTTGTATAGGGCTAGAAAGCTACTACTAGATTATTGCAGTGGGTGGAAAGTCAGAAGTGTCTGTGAGTCTTCCGGCTGTGTTGGGGATCTGTRTATAGGAAAATATTGGTTTTGTGTTTAGCAGAGCTGTCAGGTCCGTTTTTAWTTGAGGTGTTGATATTTATCTGTGTTATGGTAGTACACAGCTGAAATACAATCTCAGAACTGAGCACTGGGAAATCATTAGGACCTATGCAGAAATATGGCTCCTGCTGCTTCCCTGCCATTCCTAAAGCGGAAAGCATACCAGACAGTTTGGTAAAATGGTAGGTGGCTTTGAAAACTGAGTGATACTCTGAGGAATCAAGTTCTAAATTCTTTCATAAAAGGCTTATGATACCTACTAGTTGGAATAAATAAAAATAGAAATATAGACAGCATCCAAAAGAATAGAATTAAATGCAAMTTCTTGAGATAATGTAGAAATCAAATATGACTGATACTTTCAGTGCTTTTAAGAAATCATTTATAGGGACTGTAAGAAGAGATATATGTATATCAGTAACTGATTCTGTATGTGACAGAACCAGCATGAAATTGCACCAAGAAAAAGGAAGGAGTAGGATGATGGAGAGTAGGACCTCTAGGATCATGTGCTTCCCAAAATATAAGAACATGAAGAATGGTCTTAYGGGTTCAGACTAGCTGCCCAACTGGCCCAGTAGTCTCTATTCAACTGTATCCAGAAATAGATGTCTGGAGAGTAAGAGCTAAGTGTATATGATACTTCCCTTTAGTACTCTCCCAGCATACGACATTTTCAACTTTCTAAGTTTTGTTTAGTAACCTGCTATATCTCTTTTCTAAGAGTTTGTCCAGGCTTCCTTTTGGTTCATATGAACTTACTCTTTGCCCAGCAGCCTTTGTCAAGGAATTTCATAGATCTCCCTTGTTGTGTAAAAAGCCATCTCTTTCTGTTGGTTTTGAACCTGCGTCCCTCTGATTTCTTTTGAGGAACCCCAAGTCTTGAACTGGAAGAGCCAATGCAAAATTAATTTCTCCTAACCTTCTCCATATCACTTGCAATTTTGTACACATTGAGTAATTCTAAGCCTAAACCTAGTACAGCAAAATTTTTGCATATTAACCCCTAAGCAAAACTGACCATGTGCAGGGCTGTCTCTCTCTGAATGCATCTGTCCTTGGCAATTTTTATATAGCATAACCCCGTATGTACAATCTAGACAAAAAAATTTATTTCTTTCATCTTTTGTTTGTTGCTKGTTCTGTTTCAGACTGCATGTACATATTTATACATAGTTGAGTACAACAGGCRTTGTGGTTCTGGAGCAGTCCAGAATAAGCAACTGAACTGAGCTCTTGCAGCAGAAAGGAGGGCTCGCTTGCTAGTCCACCACTCCTTGTCCTCAAGTCCTTACTACGCGGCCTTTACACAAAAACAAATATGCAACAACAACTGCCAGTGGTAACCACTTATATATAAAGGTTAGATTCTGAGAATGAAAAGATCTTTCTCCTTTTGTAAATGCCCCTTGTTTGTTTTTTCTCTTGGGGTATGGCTTTAATGTTCCTTGGGAGATGAGGTTGTTTTCTTATTTAAGATTTGTTTGGTTTGTTTCTGTTTTATAAAAATGGAAGGAGACAGTATAACTTTGGAAATGCTGAAGTCTGCACCACTTATGAAACCACAAGAATCTATGCTGGAGTGAGAACCTAGAAAAGCTACATGAATAAAGTTTGAGGACAAAATAGGTTGAAGTCCTGGCTTTAATTTACTCCTATGAGCCTAGGTATAGGAAGGTTTTGCACACAGTTCATGGTAAGTAGTGTTATGTTTCTTATGTGTTCTAAAACCTACTCAAAAGAGCAAGTTTCCAAAACATATTTCTGACCTAGCTTAATGGTACATTTTGATCTGATAGAAAGTAAACTTATATCATGTTTACTGTGCTCTCATGGTTGTGAATAATCATACTAATTTGGGCAATGCTAAATGTTTTCTTCCAAATTCTAATCATATCTGGGTTTAGCTATAGTCACATCCAGTTAAAAATCATTTTGGTAAGATTTAAGTGCATATTTCTAACCCAGGAAATGCTCTGGATTGAGTTATATGGCATCATTTCTAAGAATAGCTTTTACAATGACCGTAAGTAATCCTTATTGTATTAGTCATCTCTCTTGTTCCTTTTTAGTCTTCCTTTTGAGTTGTTTTTCTGTTCATCCTTATACAGGCTAGATTAAATATATAAAGGAAAAAGRCTGTTCTGTTTTGGCCTTAAAAATCTAAGTGTAACTATTTCTTTTTCTCATCCTTTCAGTTAGCAAGAGTACAATTTACTGCACAGTGGCAGAATCCCAAATGTCTGTGCTGTGCAATGAACTCAAATTAGGATTAAAGATTGTCAATTTTATTCTGAAAAGCAATGCTACGATAATATTGGCCATCTACCAAAGCTGTACAGGCTTGAAAAGTTCTGCTGAATGTGCACAGGACTCCATTCAAGCATGGGCAGTTCATACTGGCAAAGGTCAGCTCTCTTTCTCATTCTGTAAGGCCTCTAATTTTTCATCATTAACTTCTTTAGAGACTGGTATAGGGGTGAACAGTGGTTTGTAGTATGATGGCATAAGGGCTGGTAAATATTTGAAGCTCAGTGTCAAGGAATATCTGGAGATAGAAGGCATGTGGCAAATTCTGAAAAACCAGAACATTTCTTTCATTCCTATGGATACATGGGCTTTCCCCCCATCATAATGTGTGTTAAGTCCATGTGGCTGTGATCGTATGAATAYGCTTTTGTTTGCTATATGAATATTTTTATAAAGTATATGACAAACGAATTGAATTTATTTAGTTTAGGGATGGAACAGAAGGAAAATTAATTGTACTGTGACAGGGAAATAAAATATGTGATGGGACTAAACAAACAGGACCAAAACCRAGTACCCGTAATAATTGTTGCATTGCATAATGTTATGTAATACACATGTTTTAGCAAATAGCAATGACTTCTCACTGCAACTTTGCTGCTTTTCTCCCCACAGCTAAGGAAGTGTTATACAGTGTTGAGATGCCTTTCTACTTTCAGGTGGGGTTTATTTCATGTTACTCCATGAGTTATATTTTATTTGAGTTCTTGACCTTTTTCTGGCAAGGCTGTAATGGAAACGTACATTATCTTTTGTAGTGCTATGGCTATTCAAACATGGATATATCAGGAGATCCCTCTAGTGAAGAGACAGCCTGTGACAGCAGATGGGATTTTTCTAAGTCTAGGTGCAGTATCATCTTGAATAATGCAAGCTAAATTTGTGGTGTGATGGTCGCCACAGAAATACCTGCGCTGGTCTGGAATGTAAGAAATTATGGACAAAGTCAGAAGGTTAAACTGGGCCATMGCTAAGCTGGAAAAGTTTAGCTTAGCTCACTGTTGAAGATGTTGCAAATTCAGTCAGCTGACTTTACAGTGGAGCTGATGATGGGCTTGCATAGGCTCTTCCACTTGCTCAGGTACAGCGATAGTTTACCCACAGCAAAGGATGCCACAAGCAGTTCGAAGCTGAAATGAGGGTTAGCCTGTTTAACAGGCACAGATATGTTTTTAAGGGCCATTTGYCGTGGCTTACAGTATTCATAAATCCAACAACAAAACGGTAAAACTCAATATTGTCCTGAATGTGGAACATCATCAAATATTCTGCTTCTGTGTTGGTTCTTATCCTTGCTGTGTGTGGGTAGGGATAGCTATGCTGCGTATTTAACAAGCAAAGTCTGAAATATGGGAAGAAAGAGCTTGTGAAGGATGTCTCTCGGTTGAGCCACTCACCAATTTTCACTAGCAGCAGCTAGCTCAAATCTGGACATCCTAAGCCTATTACTTTTATACATGATGCTGTCCTACATATGTTGAGTTCTTCTCATCTTTTGAAAATAGTTTAGCTTCATTCATAGAGAATAGCACCAAAGCTAAAATCTCTTCTTCACTAAGGGACTGACTAGGTGCCCGAAAAACTGCGACTGTTTCAGTAATGGCGTACTGACCTGATCTTCTCCTTATAGTCTGTTGCAAGATGTAGATATGCTTTTCCCTTCACTTATTCCATCAGGTATGTTGTCTTTTCTTATTTCCTTTTATGTGATGCTACGGCTTCTCCAGGAGAAAAGAAATATGAAAAGAGATACAGTCACATTTTTCAGGTCTGCATTTGTGCCGTTCATCAAAGYATTTCCTTTTCTGAGAGCACAGAGGGCTACACAGGTGCTTGGTGACTGCAGGTAATTCCCTACTTTCTCAAACTGCCTCCACATATCTCCTTTCCAGAAATGGTGAAGGCATCATGGTATGTTCCCTTTCTTCCTTTGTGTGTAGGGATGTTGAATATGAGCAAAGTCTTTGCTTCCTTCTCTGCTCAATATTTCCAGCAGGGAAGTAATCTACTAACCCAAAAGGCAGAAGGACATGATTCCTCCCCCCCCCCCCAATCAAACAATAAAGGAAAAGCTTTTCTATGCACCTGCCCTTCCCTGCATGTTCTAATAAAATAGTTTCCASTGCTGTTAAATCATCCCAAGAAGATTCAGATGGGTAGAATAGTGCATTTATTCTTTGTAAACTCCCTTACCTCATGTAAATGCCTTCTCAACMCTTAGCCACCTTGAGGGCAGTTTTGGTCTGCCAGTAATTCTGTACAGAGCCTGATCACTAATGTTCAATGAAGATGTGGCTATTCCCTGTCTGAAAAAAGAAATATGTGACAATGGACATCTTTCTTGCTGTGGTGAAAGGTTTTATTTGGCTTACTGCATTTTGAATAGAAGTTTAACAGGCTCGGGGTGTGTAGGATATGTGCGCAGCTTCACTAGATACAGTAATTAAACATAATACTGGTTGGCTGCTGAATTTGAAGAGGCTTAGATAATATGATGATGATTTTTCAGTTCTCACAGAGACAAGATTTACTATGCATGTATTATAAACCTGTGATTTATAAACCTTATTGACTTCATTAGTCCCAAGGGCCTTCATTCTTGTTAGCCCTGGAAATGCCTGTTAAATTTTAAAATATTTATTTATTTATTTATTTTAAATTATGATCTCATTAGAACAAAAACATGGCTCCAGATCCTTGCCTTGTGTAAAWCAGCCAAGCAGTTCCTAGTGACTTACCCCAGCTGAAGATCCAGATTGTAAATTGAAAGTTTATCCTTTCCAGTTGCCTYTTCTGATCCCAAAGCCTGGTCTGGGTGTTAGAATCATCCCCATACTAACTTAAAAGGACATTTCAGTAACTTGTTTCATGTGGTTGCTCCTAGTTAATGCAGTAGTTTCTCAATGTGCGTAAGACTTGCACAGACACGTGCTTGGGACATAAAGCAATAAATTACTTCAAAGAAGGAATGAGAGGTAGGGTGCTTTAAAATCTTACGAAGAAGTGCTGAAAATGCAGATATGGTTAGAGTTGCAAAAACTGTCAATGCTAAGTGAGATTAGGTTTCAGTCTGCCCAGGTTTTTTTGAATGGTAAAATGAGCTTCATTTTCTTAGTTTTCCAAAGTACCATAGTTAATCTGAAGAGTATCTCATAAAAGTTGCCCAAGGTAAAACAGAAAAATGGCTCCACTAAATTTGTCAAATTCCACTTAATGAGTGTCCTGTCTTTTTTTTAATGCTCCATTATTCAAATTCAAAACCATCTTGAGATTATTGTAGGATTGCAGCAGCCTGCGCAACTTGCTGCGGATGTGTTTGCTCTTTATAACAGATTACTTTTTCTTCCTCTATTTTAAGATATTGAAAAACCCTAGTACCTAATCTTTTACACCAAATCCCAAACAGTTTTATTTATAGTTGCCAGAAGTAAGTTCTTAATATCATCTTAATTAGAAACATGTGGGGAAATAGAGGCAACTTTTAAGCTGACACTATTTTTGAGTTAAAATCTGGCATCCTCTTTCTACTGACAAGCCTGACAACTGCAGCAGCAATCACCTCATCAAATCTCTCCGTTGTGTCTCTCCTGGTTTTTTGGCATCCTTCCTGTCTAAATTTTTATCAGATGAGTGCTTTTTTCTTGGCAAGTATTTTAAATACCTTCTTGTTGCTTTATCTCTGCACCGTCACCTTTTGCCCTTAATGTCATTTCTCACATGTAAGGCTATGGCAGAATTTGAAACAAATTAGTTAAGAATGTAGATTCAAAGACCAGTTTTCCTCTTGGCTCACTGCTCTCTTCTCTCCCCACTTTAAAAACACCAACATATCACAGATACCACAGGAACACTTGGTTTTTAAGATGCAATTCTGATGCTTTGAAGCTCTCAGAGCTGCATCTACCATCTTTCAGTGATGGTGTGCCTGTTKCTTTTCTTTATCTTGCTTCTTCGTACCATCAGAAGGTTTCCAGTTAGTGATAGGTTCATGTTTAATCCTGAATTTTCAAAATACTCAGTAGGTTATGTCAGAGTAAGAACTTTTAAGTTTGGATACTTTAGACCACAGCCAAACTAGATGTCTTTTCTGCAGCTTTTCTCAAAGCTGTTTTGGAATAGGTTTTCTTGCAAGAATGCTGGTATTTCCTCTTCTAGTTGTTGTTGATTCCACAGTTGATTCTGAATCTTGAAGTTCAGAGAAACAGCATGAAAAATGTTTTTTAGGAAAGTTATCCAAATTAATTTGTTTCTTTAAATAAATACATAAATATTGGATGACATCTCCAAGTTGAATTCTTATGAATAATGATAATTTTAGTGTGTGTCTAAAGAAAGTAATTGTTTATCTTGTAAGGCTTCAGTTAACTGTCTTTGCTAAAGATTAGAAAAGTGCTGAATCTCAGCTGGTGTTTGTAAGTAAAGCAGTAGAAAAGTAGAGTTCTGTCTTCCCCTTTTTATGTTGTTTAAAAATGAAAAATAAGTTTCATGGAAGCAGAATCCTATCTGATCTTTTATTTCTTAGTTGAAGTGTATAGTTTGTCAGCCTCTTAAAATTTATGGTTCAACACTCCGCCTAAGTTGAGACTGGTTATTGTAGCTTAGACAGGAGAGGGATAAAAAAAAAAAAGGAAAGGAAAAAGGCCAGAAAAGATGAAGACAGTTTTTGAGCCTTAAACAAATCCAGGGCTCCCCAAGCAGCGTTACATAAGCAGCCCTAGTCCACGATAACCTGATTTAAGGATGTTACAGAGTGAAACCGTCAGCTGAAGAGACGTTGCCTATGAGGAGCCTGACAAGCACTGCGGGCTGGTGTGTTAGGGCCAGAGATTCCAGTGAGCAGGTCCCAAGGTCCCAGTGCAGCTAAACATCCCCCGTGTGAAAACTGTGAGGCATGGCCAAAACGAGCAATCCTTGCCCACGCATACCAAGACAGGACTCCTCAGAATGAAAAGCACTCTTGTCTGTGTTTCACTAGAGAAATGCCTAAAAGCTTTTTGAAACCTTGTTTTACCGTTTAACTTCTCAGTGACAGAAGGAACCTAAACCGCTTCACAAAGTCACTGTTCAAGTCTTCATCAAGTTCTAGTTTCTGACCCGCCAGTTATTTGTGTGGCTGTTGTTTTAATATAAAAGGTCAAACGTGGCAGCCTTGAAAATGAGTTTGAACTCTGAAGAGGTGCGACACAAGCTGTGGCAGTATAGACAGCTTTGGTTGCTGAGGCTGAGCGCAAGGACAAGGCTCTGTGGTYGAGGCTCCGTGTCCAATAATTTCTACCTGATAAAGAGATTTGATATGGCTGGGTGTTGGATTAAGGCTCACTCTAATTATWTTTACATTACTTACAAAGATGTTTATCAATTGAATTCAGTGGTGAATGGTACTGGGTCCAATTCCCAACAATTTCTGTATTCTTAACCTGGTCCTTCTTATGAACAGTCATTTATGAAAAAATAACTCTCCTGTTTCAAAGCCTGTATCGAGATTACAATTTTGTTTCCAAGGAGAAATCTTACTCTACCAAATTCCTTTTTGTTTGATGCTGACATCTTCATCCCATAGGAATACAGGAAAATAATGATTGTTGTTTTCTAACAGAGTGCTAACTACTACTAGCTGCTGCTAGTAAAAAGAAAAAAAAAGAAAAGAAAAATATGTTCAAATTGGGGGAAAAAAAGGTACTCAAATTATTCAGTCATTTTACAGGTGGACTTCTAAACCAAAAATCCATAAAACGTAAATCCTGCTGTTCTGAATCTACTTTTAGAGGGCACAGTATAGCATAACACTTCTTCGTAATCTGTGAATCTGTACTGCAGCGCTGTCATTTCATAGCTGCTCCTGAAGTGTGCAAAATGTTGCCTTAGCATTTCTGGTTTGTGGAACACCGCCGTCAGCTTGTCCCCTCTGCTGCAGGGGAAAGAGGAGCGGGGAGAGTCCAGCTGCGCTTTGACACATCTTCCCTTCTATCGGAGCGACGTATTCCTTACGTGTGTTAGGTTTGTGACCCATGTCATACTTGAAGGTTAGATTTTCAAAATGTGAGCCTAAAATAACTTTGCACAACGTACTTTCAGAAATAGATGAATTTAGTGGGTTTTTACTGCGATCAACGTAAGCTGCTGAACGCTCAGCAAATGAAACCCCTCTTTAGGGCACCACAAATGGGCAATAAACTTCAAATGGTTTTGAATCTGAGTAATGGAGCATTAAGAAAACATACTAATTAAGGTAAATTTGGCAATTTTATTGGAACCAACTTTCTGGTTTCTTTAGTCAACGAAGAGCAGTGCAAGCTGCTGGACACTTGTGTTTTGAGATGCTGGCTGCTTCTTTTCATTGCCTAATGGGGGTTAAGCTCTTCCGAATATCCAGCCGCAGTTGTAGTACTGAGCTCTTTTAAAAAAAATCAGCTGTAAATTCCAATTTAGGCAACTAATGAAGTAGGCTCCTTTTCCAGTGCTCAGCACCAGCCCCCGCGGAAGGCGGTAGAAGCAGCTGAGCACACAGTGTTCAATCCTGTGAGCATATATCTAAACTCTTGAGGTAGGTATTTTAAAGCGGTCAAGCGCTAGGCTCTAAGGGCAAGATCAAGCTTTGAAGAGCAAGAGAACAACTTACAAAATGCTGGCAAAGTGCATAAGTGACTGAAAGTCTCTAGCTGTGTGCGTTTTCATCAGGAAGGTTACCTGAGCATTTCATGTTCTGCCGCRCGCGTGCCAGCACAGGCTGCCGTATAGACCATACAGAGGCTTTGATGGCTGAGCACTGATGAACATTGCAGAGCTTACATTTAGCCTTTAGATATTTGCTTTTCTTTGCAGTCATGTTTTAGGGACCTTAGGTGCTAGCTGTCAGTTGAAAAAGGCATAGTGGTTCTCCGTGTTGTCAGTTTAGCATCTGTAAGTTTGGCTGTCTCTGGGCTTGCGTGTGAATTTTTCATAAGCACCTAAATCACTTCAAAATATTACTTAGGGACTCTTGCAAATTTAATTTGAAGGTACTTTAAAGTCATTTGAAAATCACAGAACCATATGAGCATTCTTAAGATTTTCTTTGTCACTCATGGTAAACTACGCAGTTGTTTTAGTAAATCATGTTGCAAAAGACTGATCAGCCATTGAAATCCATACAATTTTGCTTCATAGCATAGATGCTGCCCTCCTTCCTATGACTGCACCCTCAAAGGGCAAAGAGGTCACYACGTTGCATTACGATGCCGTGACGTTACTTAACAAGTATTATTTGGATGCTTTGTATGTTAGGATACAGGACAGGGAAGGCATTAACTGACCTTTCCCATGGAAATGAAGATGAATGGCAGCTCCCCAGTCTGCTACCAAATGTTATTCCTAGTTATTTTCCAGAATGTGCTGCAAGGCATAAGACATGGCATAAATGGACTACCTACCTGCTTTAGAATTTCCAACTTTATGTCATTTTAAGGCTCAAACCTCATGTTACTTAAAGCAACACACAACTATATGGAGAAGACAAGGTTACAATTTTATGTGTTAATAGAAGAGAGTATTAGGAATTGAGAGGCTGATTTATTAAAAGATTTTGTGGACTAGGAAACCAAATCTCTTAAAGCTGTTGTTCAAAAGGAATTCCTAATACAAGGAAATAAGACCAAATACACTTCTTATACGCTATAATATAATGCTGATTTGTAGAATCAGTGCACAGAAAAAATATTATAACAGTAATTTTCTTGGAGGAAGCTTAAGCACTTCTTTATGAAAAACCAACATTGTACAAACAGCCTCGTTRCTGGTATTGTTCTCTTATTGCATTGTAGCATGTGCAACATCCAGGTCACTGCCAGTGCAAGCCAGACAAGCTTAAGCTGCGATGAGTGATACTGAAGGGGGGGCAGGGTGAGAGGGGCTGTGTATGTGGATCTGGATTGTCTCAAACTCAGACCCCAAGCAGAGATCCAGTGTTGGCAAATGCAAGCACGAGTATGCRGGGAAACTCTGCAACTGAGGCCTGCAGGGAATGGGAAAGAGTAGTTCCAGATAGGCCACCTTGACAAAGGTATTAGGTGTAGCGGGACATGCTGGTGTTTTGAACACATTGACAGTTATGAGCTTTTTAAGCAAATGTTTCTCATTTCTTTTTTCTCTTTGTTAGTTAAGTTGGATTGGGTGGCTGGTGCTGAAACAATTTAATCCTTGTCTACAAAGCAATTTATTGCAAGTTATTGCATCCTATTGCAATTGATTGCTTTATTGTTGTTGGCATGTTCTGTGCTTTTTCTCTTAGAAATTTCATTTTGCAAATGTAGTAATAATATTTTACATGTGTAGAGTGCCTTTCATCACAAAATGCTTCACAAACTAGATAGAGGTTTTGCACTCAGCTGTTTGAAAGGGAGTTATGCTGGCATCAAGAGACATAATCATCTTTGCCCATGTAGTCTGGCTAGGCTGAAGCTTTATCATGCTATCTGCTTTCTTGTAACCTATATTGTCACCTGAGTAATAAATAGCCAACTTCCATTTTCGGCTTGGATTAGCATTTACTGCTCTGGCTCAAAAACTGAAGTACTTGCTGGGTAGAAAGACAATTTCAATTATACTGGCTGCGACCCTGTTTGTGTGGCTGGCCACAGAACTAAGGAAAAAGTAGAAGACAGGATCTTGAGACCTGAATAAAGTAATGTATTTTTTAAGTCTTATTATTTTATTTCTGTGCATTGCTTGAGGGAGGAGGGCATGGTTTTAAAAAGTGTTACTGATCCAGATCCCGTGTTTGTTTCAACAAGTTCTGTTGATTTGAAAATTTTCATTTGTCTCGTATTTATTTTGTTGTGTGCTATAGCCTAAAGCTTAGACACTGTATTAATAAACTCGACTAGCTAGAGGCAGGAGCACAAAATTCTGTGCTCTGTGGTAAACTGGCCTTAAATTTGAACAATCCTTGGAAATTCTGTGGCGTTCACAGAAGGAACTGAATGAATTTGTACAGAACTGCAAACAACTTTTAAAAAATTAAATCTACTATATATATGGATAATACAACTCTGTTAAGTATTTCACCTTTGTTACTTCCTTGAATTCAGTAGGTTTCTCACTATTTCCACATAACTTCCATGTACAAGGAAAGGATTATCTAACGATTCAGACAAAAGTCTTAAGTTCAGCTGATGTGTGTTATTTCCTTTTTATCGTGCTCTTGTGTTTTTCTCCATCTGCAAAAAGGAGATGACAGCACTTTACTGTTTCACGATAGTGTAAGGATAGATACATTGACTGTGAGATGCTCAAAACCATTGAGCCAAGTATGTAACTAGGCCAGTATATATATATTAGAGAGATGCTTTCAAATTAGAAGTTGGAATATTTTGGTCTTATGTATAGAGGGGCAGACGAGCTGTCTATCTTGCTCAAAGTATTTAGTAGTGAAATGGTTAATAAAATAGATCTGCACAGGCAATGTTTAGGTTTCAGAGTTAACACCCTATTGAGATGATTGAAAATAGTTCACATCTTGCTGAACTGTCATTTTGAGCTGTCTGCCAATTTAAGAACATATTGCTGCCTCAGTTAACATATGGTTCGAGTTGATACAGTTTTCTGTGCAACCATGAGAGCTAGACACATCATTATATGAAAATGAAAACAAATGGCTGAGTCCTGAGCTCTGCTCCTTTCGGCCCCCCTGGCGTAAGCATGAGTTCAAAGCCACCCAGTCTGCCCACTTGGAGACGCCTGCAGCATGGGGAAGCCGTGGTGCCGGAGCCGGGCTCCTGGGCCACGGGCCATGGCGCGCCCTCCGCAAGCGGCGTCTGTAGGAAAAACATTTTGTGGCCGGGGTACAACGACAGATGATCCCCGGAGTTGCAGTAGCTAGTTTCTCAAGATTTAATTAAATCCTGGGGTTGGTGAACCTCCCTTAGGCTTTCTGCTCTTCCTGTATCCCTGGCATTGTGGATATGTTATAACGTTAAAAATGGACATCCAAATTCTTGATAAATCTTACTGTGTTGTACCGCMGGTTAATGCTAGCAAACAGGAAAGCAAAAAATGAACGTTTTGCGAGAAACAATTCAACGTACTTTCYGGAGTGAGCACCTTGGAGGAACTTCTGATTTCAGCAGGACTAAAGTTGAAAAATCTTCAATTGAAATGATTTTATTTTATGACAACTGTAATTGTTTTACAAAGTTTCTCCGGTTCTTTCTGATGTGATAGAAACTCCACAGTTGTATTGCRATTTCCTTTGTTTTTTCTTAATTTAAGCTGCAGTTTTAGTATTGCATCTTTTTTCTATTTAAGGCAGGTAAATTATGCAATTTTTTCAAGTCACTTGTTAGTAGAGTATTTTCACTGCTGAAGCTTCAGATATGTCTCCTGTCACAGTAGAAAATTAATTCAGTACAAGCAAAAATTACATTTAAATAWTTTTGAAGGTCTAATGAAAACTGACAAAGACTAAAAAAACCGAAGAAGTGAAATGCCATCTTTTCTTTGTGCAGTGGGGCAAGATGCATACCAGAGTGACTCAGGTTATATATACAGCATAAAACTATCCAGATTTGGATAAATGGACTTTTTTTCCTTGTCCATATGGCATTATAACTGGCTCATTTCCCAACATYCTCGTTGACTCAACTTTCAGTTTCAAAGGAATCCAAATATCTGACCAAAACTCGTTTGATTTTCTCCTGCTTATTGGAAGTAAGCATTTGTGCAAAGTGAAACCACAAATCACCTCAGGTTTGCTTGTGAGATTGATGAACCATAATGAATCTTTCAATGAACTCAGTCTAAATTTCAGGCACGTAATAAAACACAAAAGCATATCCAAGATTCACTCTGAACACACCCCCGCATCTCTGGYGAGTTTTCTTGGGTCACTTATTTGGGGGCACTTCCGAGGCAGCCAGCTGACGGAGCAGCACGCCTCAGCAACGCCGCCTGCAGACTGCCTGTGTGCGTACCGCTGGGCACATTGCGGATGCGTGGAYCCGGTGGCGGGTTTGGGGCTGCTTACGCGACGGCGGCGCAGCGCTTGTTTCTTTGGAGCTACACCGTTTGAGGACGTGGGCCAAAGTCCCACGCTGCTTCGCGGATCGAGCTGTTCAGATACGCTGTCGCCKCCTCTGCTTTGCTTGGCTCGGCGAGAGCCGGCTCCCCGCGCCGTTCGCGCAAGCCGTGTTTGCCTTTTCTCAGCCTTTGTAGAAAATCGGTGTTTGGCCCTGGTGTCCCTGAGCTCCAAGGCTGTGTTTTGGATAATCTCCYTCAATACCAGGGCTTTTGGAGGGGCTTGTGCTTGTTTTTGTTTACTGTTTCRGTTCTTGGGCACCTATGACCAGGATTATGCCAGGTTCAGGTGCTCTCTCCAGGGCTATCTTCATCCAGGTCTCTATTTAACAGCAAGGCAAATTGTCTCATTCTTCCTTGCTTTCAAATACATGCGTGATTATGTGTTTTAAAATGGCAGCACAACAACTATTATTCTAGATAGAGATCATTACATCCCAAATGATGTATTAGGCCTACCTGAAGCATTCGGTTTGTTATGGGGACTAATATGCCTCTGTTCCTGCCTGCGACGGGGAACCTGTCCRTTTTGTCTTATATGACATCTTCACTTTTGGAATGTAGATTACTGCCATTAGGTGCAATGAGTCTAATGCCCTACAACTATGGGCTTAGCTAGCATGATGACACCATTTTATTTATGGGTAGGGAAAAGGAAAGAAACCAGGATGCAATTCATTGATCATTCCGTGTTGTAAATGTAAAATTCATGTGCATTTTTGTTTGCTTTATAGCTGTTCTCTTCCCCCCCCCCTTTTTTTTAATTTAATATGCACTTCATACTTTGCCAAGGGGTCAGTAGGGCAAATCAAGGAGCCAGATGGCTTACCTCTACCCTAAGGAAGCATACCAATATTTAGCTGGGCATTTTACCAAATAAAGGCAGGACTGGGATCCACAATAAATGTGGGAGTTGGTTAAAACTGTAGCCTTTTCTCAGATTTGCAGCTACAACCTCCTTGAGGCATGAGCTTTTTATACTTCACTGCCACTCTCTAGCTTTCTCYAAGTAACTGCATCTTAGGAGATATTAGGGGGGGGGGGTGCAGCTCATTTTATTTATGGCCTTTGCACAGAAACAAGTTTCAGTTATTTTAATCTGACTGAAATAAGAAACCATAATCCATGGATGAAAAGACAGTGGACAAACTCAGTTAAATCTCTAGTACCCTGAGGACGTATATTTTGTCCATTTCTGGTTTTTTATGTTCCTTTTTTTCTGCTGTTATTCCTAACTTTAACTTTTGAAAAGCCAAGCAGTTTAAGTGGCCGGGCCTGGGGAGCTTATTTGTATGCAGCACAAATTTCAGGATCTGTTCCCAAGCCTGTGCAGAGTGAAAAATGGCCTGCATTTTCTTGATAGCCCATGTGGTTGTAAAGAATAAATGGCTAATGAATTACAGATGAACATTGACGCAAATTAATCTTCCTGATGTCCCTGGGTTATATGGCAGCCATTTAAAAGTTTAATCAATACACTAAAGTTGAAAACATGCAGGCACTGCAGTTGTTTGGATGTAATAAACATCAGAGGGAAACGGGAGGCTTGTACCCAGTCCATGTATCATAATGACAGGTATTTATGTTTAATGGACTAAATATTTTTTATTGGAAGAGAGCAAATGTCAGCTTAACTTTGTAAGCCCCGCATTCAACTTTCCTTTGAGGTTGGTGAGAGACGGCTGACATGTCATTGAAAATGAAATGTAAAAAAACCAATTGAGACAAAGCGAGGATAAGGAGCTGTTTTGCCAACGAGATGTTGCTTTAATGCTCTGCAACTATTCATTAAATAAAATGTAAACTCTACCATTTCAAACGTTGCAGTAAAATGGTTTACTAGGGCAGACTTTTAATGGTTATTAGGGAAAACAAGAGCCAACCACTGCCAAATATTCTTTTCTGGGAAACATTTTATTTGAAAAGTCTTTTCCTGAGTTACAATTTCAGAAGATTTATAATTACAGAGGGGTCTCCCCCTTTTCTTTTTGAGACAAAGAAAAACAGAAAAATAGCTTTTAGAACCACCACTTGATGATCCTTTTCTTTTTCCTTTGAACAGAGTAATAGCTTTATATAAGCTTCCCAAAYGCTTAGATATTAATTGCACTTGAAGTCAATAAATTTTAGAGCCATATGTGTCTAGGACTTACCATCATTGCTATAAATGGGGAAGGAGGTATCCAAGACAGCCAGATTCACTAGGCCTGCACAGTTACTTGGCTATGCGAAAGCCCATATGAATTTGTTTTGTCTAATTAAAAATGTAGCTGTCATATCATTTGGTCTCATGAAAAGACAAACATCCTCCATGTTAAACAAAAACTCTAGTAAGGGGAACAGAGAGAGAAGATCATGTTTCGCTATCTTTCTGTAATCCGTTTTAGTACCCCATCTGCTGGTTGACCTTCTCTGAATGGATTTTGGTGATATACAGTAGTCTCATCTAGCTTCTGGTCATGTATACTCTGGAGGCACTTCAGAGAGGATATTCTCAAGCCTGAGAGTTGTTGTTTGTTTCTTTGGTGATTGTTCAATATTGTTCTCTCTTGACTTCATCATCTCGCTAAAATATTCCATTCAGTTAAGTAATATGTCTTAGTGCAGTGAGTTATCTGCTAGGGCTTTGATGCCTGACCTCCATGGTACACCTCCAAAACTACTGCACTGGCTTCACCAAAGACTCTACAAGGCACACAAATGCTTTGGGGGAGTAGGAGGAATCTCACATGACTCCTACATACCTTCCCTCTGTTTGACAAGCAGGCAATTTTATTATAATAGCAATATCTGTCCCAGCATCTCGTTGGTATATGTTGTAAAGTTCTAGTTTAAATAAAGCACCTACTAATATTGTCTGTGAAGAAAGCCAGATCTGGCTAAGTAGTGTTGTAGAGTGATAATGTCATGCCTGTAAGGTGTTAGACACTGCTTCCTGGTAACAAAAGAGTCACTTTAGAAGCATCTGAAATTTGTGTCTGCTCCCTGGATGATGAACTATCTGCATTTTTGAGCAAGCCCATAAACAAACATCTGCTTACACGATGGAAAGTGCAAGGATAAAATGAAGACATTGGCCAAACAGTCTGCTAAAGCCAAAGAACTTGTAGCGCAGCACAGGATTGAAAACATGTTAAAATGGCCTCTTCTTTCTCCCTCTCTGACCTTGTGTCAGTTGTCCCAATATAAATTATAGCAGGCTGAAGGTCTTGAAGGGACGAGTCTTGAGGACACAATGTGGCCTAATCTGAGGATGTCTCTGTATTTGCTTCTTCCTCCTGATCTAACATCCTGCAGCGGGATTGGATTCCTCCCTGCGTTTGTGCAGCCACACTGTGCTTCGGCTAGAGGTTACCTCGAATGCAATGTGAGGCAGCCGAACCATGACAGACTACTTATGACCATCAGAAATGGTCTGTCTGGTAGTTCTGAGCTGACTTTGATGTGACTGGGCAAACTGCATGTCGAAATGAAGCATCAAAGCCATCGAAGCTGAGTTGCAGCGTTCTGCTGAACTAAAGTTTGGTTCAGTTTCAAAAATTGTCTTCTGTCTTTGTCACATAAGGCTCAGAAGCAGTTTTCCACTGGCACACTTTAGTGGCATGTGAAGCAAAACAACAGGAATATATAGCAAAATATTAGCAAGGTTGCAGCAGGCAGAGGTGGTGTTAGTAGGAAGTTGGCGATAAAAAAAGAGACTAACATGTTTGACTTTCTGTGAGACAGAACACTCCCCTTTTCAGTATCTATTCACCACAAAATATGAGGTCTCCTGTAAAATGGTATGTTGGGGAGTGCGAGCTGGCAGTATCCAGCACACTACTCCCATGTCAAAAGACATCATAACTTATTTTCTTGGTTAGCCCATTCTGCCATTTGACTAAATTACTCCAAGTTAGATTTTTGCAAAAACAAGTTTGAATTTCAGACAAGGAGATCCCTTCTCCTGCATTCCATGTATTTCAAAGAGATAAAGAGGCTGTTGGTGTGTATTATAGGCTTCATGGATAAAATGCAGAAATAAAAAATGACTTACTGCTGTAAAAAGATTTTTTTTATGTAAAAAGCAAAAAATGCGAGAGCTCTAAGACTTCACATCTGAAGTTCATCTTCATTGAAAGAAAGTTTCTATGGATGTACAAAAAATATTGTCAAATGTCAAAATTATTAGTGATTAAACATGGCTTTTTGGAAGCACATTTCTTTCAATTCAAAGTTAGGTGGGTGTATATATGTACTTAAGTACAGCCCCTTCACACAACTGTCATGAAGATTTACTAGCCCAGACACACAAATCTACCTGCTTACCCTTTGCCTTAATAAGTGACRATGAAAAAACTTAATGGCATTTGATCTGTCCATCAAAAAAAATGTATCAGGTTAGTGGCTTGATAATGTTTTGCAGAGCTGATGTGCACTATGCATTTATGTACATATTTGTGTTTTAATTATTTCCTACATGGCACCAGTGTAACAAAGGTATGAGGTGTATCTGTAATATAGTCAAAATTTTAAATGAAAATGCAAAATTATTAATCTAAAATAGTTTGAACCTAAATAAGAAAGAACTGATTTGCTACAATTTTGCAAAGTACCTTTTCCTTTGCAATGTTTGTGCTGAATTCCTGGTGAATATGAATATGATGTTAAAGGGTGAAAGCAGTTTGAGGATTATGTCAGTCATAGCCTTCTTGGACTAGGACCCACAGTTCTGACAGCTATTCAGAAATGAAGTAACTTTGGTTCTGATTCTGCATAATGAGAATATGACAAAAAAGGGAGTTTCTTGTACATTATCCTGCAGATATAACTCTGCTGTCTGTCAGTTTGTACTGTATTTTATTTTGATGAAGAGAAAGCATTAGAGAGCAAAAAAAAAAAATCTCTTCATCAAAAAGCTTAACAGGAAAGAAAAAAGTCTCAAGACAATGTCATGTATTGCTGGTTATTTGTGATGGTTAAAAGAATTATCTGAAAACAAAGAAGTCTTTCACAATGAATCTAAACCACAAAAGCTTTAATAACATTTACATCTGTGTATCATCCATGTCTCCAAATGCAAGTCATGAATAACACATAAACTAGAGTATATAAGGAACAGAAGTGCTAGCACATCATTTAAAATCCAACACACCCCATCGTCAGTGGAATCAAATACACAGCAGGAATGGTTCCAGTTGATAGACACACAATGAAGTCATTGAAAATGAAAACATATTAATTATGTTCCTTAAGGTTAAGATAGCAATAGCTGAATTCTGTAATCCTGGCATAATATTAATGCTCAGAAGCCATGCAGGAAAAGTGCATAATGTTTCAAGAATTGTGGAAATTTTAGTTTTGAATTCACTTTATTCCTGCATTAGTGTCTCACTTAAGACTGACTCCACAGCATGGGGGGGGGGGGGGGGGGGAAGGCGGGTAGCAGGGAGAAGAGCAGAATGTGCAAGACAAAGACAAAACCAGGGAGAATTATCAACAACAAAAAAGATGTTCTTGGTGCAAACAAGCCACTTGCACTACATGAGCTAATTGCAAGAAAAGGCCGTTTCTAAACTGCAGCTGTTATGTGCTTAAGCAAACCCTGCTGGGAGAACTGCTTTGTACAACACCTCTGCTAACGCAGGCACAGGGAGAGCCCTCTGACAGAGGAATTCAAAGCGCAGTGCTTAAGGAGAATCCTCTGCTTTTCTGAGTTTTCCTGAGGTTATTGCAGGATGTGATCGTAGCTTGTCATTCTGATATAGTTTTCTCTTTCCGTAAATATTTTTCTGTTTTCATTATCTTTATGCCTAGGTTAAATCAAAACAATGGAAACTGAAGGCATTGTGGGGGGGGGGGTGATTAAGGGGGGCTTTGGGGAAATGTTCAGGTTGTATGATAGAAAATGGTAAGTGTCAAAAAAAGAAAAGAAAAAACAGCTAGCCTGGTTATGGTCAATTTATTTGTATAACTATTTTTTGCTTGTCCTCTAGGACTTGTGAGATCACTTACATGATAGTTAATTTTATATGTGTTTGTTCTTCACTCTTCTTTTCTTCTTCCTCCACCAAATCCTCATCTATACATCTTTGAAACAAGGCTGTTGCACCTGGGTTCCTGACTGTATTAACTCAGCTGTGTTAGAGTACTGAGTACCCCGTTCCTTAGCTTCTTTATGCTCAATTCTCCCAACAACAAGGGGTTAATTGTCTTTTTTCAATGCATTTTAAAATTCTTAGCTCTGAGGAATGGTGTTTCCATGAGGCTTGCATGTAATTACAAAATAATATAGGCACTCTGTCTTATTTTCAATGAGTGATACTTAAATCCTTGTTGATGTTACTGCATGTGTGTATATTGGGGCTTTTCTTTCAGTGTACTTGATAGCACCACAGATGCAAGGTATTTGAAAATTTGAGTCTTTGGGCTTTAAATGTTGTGCCACTTCTTCTGCTCCTTATACACTACAGATTATGTATAATTGATGACCTGCATTTACAGACATGGGTGGTATACAGATGTAAATGTTATTATAGCTTTTATATTTTATGTTCTCTCTGAAAGATCATTTTGTCTTTGAATAATATTCCTGTTCAGATTTTGGGGGGTTTATCTCTAAAAGAGAATATGAAATGGATATTGCACATCGTATATTTCTTAAAAGTAATTTGGAATTTTAGGGTATGGGATTGGTGGTGACTGATACACTGCCTGGATGAGATATATCCCTTTGAAAATAACAGCGCCGGTACATGCCTGCATCTGTCTAACCTCATAATTCACTTTCACATTGGGTTATGGATGTCTGCATTCAGTGAGTCTATCTTCCCTTTAGGTATTATTTCAGCCCTTTGAGATAATAAGGAAAGTTTAATTGCGTTGTTAATTGATTTTTTGCACAACATTATTACCTTGATTGATTGCAGAGTTGATGAAAATGTTAGACACAGGCAGTGTAAAGTATCAGCCCAGTAAGGAGTGGGAGCCTTGTGGAGAATAGATAACCTTGATGTTAAGAGCTATATCCTTCAGATATGTCTTCCCTTGACATATTGATGGCCCTTGAAAAGGGAAAAGCTGATTGTATGCAGAATGCAATCATTAAACCCACTTCAGCTGGCTGTTGATTAATTTGTTTTTTCCTGAAGGATCTAGTTAAAGAGAAGGCCTCACTAGTATCAACAGCAGCCATTTTCCAAGCTTCAGATTATTCTTAACCCTCTCCTAGAAGAAAGAAAAATTATACTGTCTTGCTTTAGACAGGCAAATTGTCTGAAAACATTCAGTCCAACTGCAATTTGGGGATTATAACACTCGCTTTACCCTGTTAACTGTCTGCTTCCTCTACGACCCCTTCCCCTCTCCCCCCCCCCCACCCCTGTCTTCAGTATTCAGCTTCGCAGCAGCTACAGCCAGCAGAAAGTCACGTTTGATGTTTTCTGAGGAAGGCCAGTGTTTGTTCTCCACAGAGATGGCAACAGGGATGTCAAGCTTGTTTTGCCATTTTTGCCCAAAGACTGAAATACTTCAGTAGTATCTAGCTGTTCCTGGTGGTCTCTCTGAAAGGACCAGAGTGTTCAYTGCATGGACGTAAGTGGTCAAACTTTCCTCATCCCTGAGAAAGGTCTTTCTCAATTAATTTGTTGTTGCTGTTGTTGTTGTTACTGCTTTTGAGATCTTTGAGGTCTTCAGGAGGGCAGTTGCRTGAGAGCACGAAGAGTGCAAGGGAAGAGTGCCCGTGGCGTAATGATACTGCGCCTGGTACTGACTCCTTCAGCAGAGAGACTGGTTTAACAGAGGCAGGCATGTACCCTGTGCTTGGGTGTGCTGAACCAAACAGTGAGGGTGTTATAACCAGCTCTCCAGCTGTGAATACCTAGGATGGGCTAATCCTGGACTACCTGTTACCTCTGGCACGCTGTGTCGGTGGCACTCRCTGTGAGAGAGAAGATGAAGAGTGTTTATTACCTGTAAGACCCATTGCCTATAAGGCCTTCCAGTGTCAGAAAGGGCTTTATTGGCAGAAAATCATACTGTGCATGGAGGGATAGCTTCTGTCTTAAGCATTTCCTCCATTTGTATTAGCAAATGACTCAGGACCTGTAAAACATTTATGCAGCTTTAACTAAGCAATTGCATGTCTTGGAAAAATAATGCTGCGGAGGCACTATCCCTCTGTTAACCAGTGAAAAGTATTGGGTAAAGTAGTAGGTAGTGGGTTATTGCTTCCTGCTTACCTTGGTAATCTCATAGACAGTCTCTGTTAATTTGCTTTTGTGAGTGATACAGTGATCAGTGTTGTTTGATTGTTTGGCCAGATGTGTTTTATTAGGTCCAATGTGCACATTTGCCAGTTGGCTCCTTTTTAATATGGGGACATGTTAACTTACGACATAGTCAAGTCTGACAAATTTGAACCAGCCAAATAAGTGAGTAATATTTCAAGCTGTCAAAGCGGGTGAATACTGATTAACTGACACACTCCAAAAGCTCTCACTAGTATCCGTGCTCCAGTGGAAAACATTTACTAAGCATAATACTTGTTAGAAAGTCTTTGGTGCTTTGACTAAACTTTAATGACTCTGACCCTAATAGAGGGGTTTTAATGTGCCTCTCTTGAGCTATTTCTTAGCCTCCTATCCTTTATCTTTTGCAAAAGCTTCCATGGAGGCTAAAAGAGCGCTTGTAAACTGCATTCTGCTGTCCACTGTGATTTAACCTTCAGCCTCTCCCTCATTAGCATGTTTTTAAAAGGAGGCTGAGGAAGAGGGGAGAGCTGAAGAGAGGAAACAATGACAATGTTTTGGCTTTCCGTACTGCAGGCAGTCAGAGTTTAGGAATTAGACTATGGCCAGTAAGTATTTGGTAATAGTAAATGGTGGGGGATATATTGCATTAATATAGCATGCAGTATAGCATCAAACCTAATTCTTTCTGCTAGAGAGAAGCCCAGACTTAGACCAGAGAAGAAGGCATTTGCTGAATTTTTAGGATGTTTAGGGCTAGACACGTTTCTGGTTTCATTTTATGCTGTATAGCAACTGAGAGAAAGAGAGAAAGGAGCTCACCAGTTGTGTGGGGTCCGTATGTGTCTCTCAGAAAGTGCCRAGTGCCTTCAGCTTCCACTGGAAATCAAGGGAATCCAAGGCCTTGTAGTATCAACTTCTTAAAGAGGCTTGGTTTTGTATTTAGGAAGAATCATAGCAATCCTATCATTAGCAATTAGTTAAATGTTTCCTTTGTTTCTGATGAAGGGCTTATGGAAGGGAGCAAGTAAAAGCATGCAAAGAAGGTTCCTCTAACTGTATCGTAATGTGACAGCAGCACTATTTCATTATACTCTTTAATTTTATTTGAGAGACTTTCCCAGCTTTAAAAATAAAAAAAGCAACTTGTCTTTATTTCAGATGACTCCCTTGAGAAATTTCAGACCAGTTGAGCCAGACAGAATTTTGCATGGCCTTTCCCTCCCCCCCTTTTCACTAATGTGAACTCCTCCAACAGGAACACATTTTAAATCCGAAAGCAAGTTTTACTCATGAGATGAGCCAAATTTGTGTCTAAACTCTCCATAAGGGCCCTGCTGCTCAAATTTTTTCATATAAGAATTTGTAATTTTATTGGAATGCTTGCAGACTTTCCGAACAATTATTCCAAAAGTTTGCTTTCTGCCCCATAAATCATGGTACGTTTGTTTAATCCTATCACAGTTCCTGAAAGAGCTTACTTCCCTCTTTTTCCCCCCTCTCATTTAACTGCTTATGCAATCTGTGCATGATTAAAGTTTGTGAAGTACAACATAATTATATTTACTTTCTGGCYTTTTTTAATGATCCTGTCGTTCTTTATGGTTTAATTCCATTGCCGATTAATATYAGTATATTATTAATAGAATATAGGCCAAAATATAGAGCAACCTAGAGAAATGTTGTTTTTGAATATGGTAGCCAAATCTTCTGAAAGTCTTTTAATATGGCTAATATAGGCTGAACAGCTGAACTTCAATATACAGTAAAGACAGGATTTTGCAACCTTCTTGCCCAGCGGTYTGAATATATAAAAAGTGTCTCTTATGTCATGGCAGTAATAATACTGTTGCATCATTAAAAGTAATAGAAATACAGTTCAAAACAGCACTGGAATTCATGTTGCAAGTGTGAGGGAAGAGCAGGTGCCACCTCCGGCTGCACGAGGAGCCCCGTAGCGTACACGGGCAATCACCACCCCGCGTGCAACGTTTTGAGCCTTTTGTTCAGACCACTACACAGTGACATCCTTTTGTAGCCATCTGTATACACAAACTGGTGCTCAGTGAGTTAGTTCATGAGAAGTCAGGCTCCTGGGTGAAAGGCTGAAAGCAGAGATTGTATAAATACAGGCTTTGATCATGACAGGACAAGAAATTGGCCGCAAAACTAACGAACAGTATTGCTTTAATTGTCATATCGGAATATTTAGTTTGCTGCTGTGGTCCGTTTTTTAGACAAATGCATGCTGCCCTCTAGTGTTGATGCTCTCGGCTTTAACCCGACCGAAGGGAGGGAAGAGGGTGAGATGGGTCTGTTTTGGCCGGGAGTGGCTGTACGCCTGGTTACTAAAACTGCTTGTCCAGTTTGGGGTGTTTGATCATTAATAGAAAGTAATCAATTTTTTGTGATATTAGGCTAGAGATGGAGAATGAAGGTTATTTTACAGAAGTATCCTGATTTGCTTAGGATCCTTACAGTAGTTTGTTTCATCTTTAGTCTACTAGATTTTAGTTAGAATATATATGAGAGAATGGATATATGAAGAGGTATTTAAAAGACTAGAAAGATCTGTGAACTCACACTTTTTTCCCTTCATCTCCCTCAAGGATATTCAAAATACATGAATTTAAGTATCAGCTCACCAGTAATATCCATCATGTTGATAAGGTATTTTCTGTATACTTGGATTTCTCTGACTCCAATTCCTAGCTGAATATCCAGTTTATATGCCTGAGTATTTAAAAACATCTGCTTAAAAATTTCAGTGTATTCAACATGAAATATTCTAGAGTAAAGCCTATGTTAAATTCCACTTATGACATTATTTGAAAGTACAAAAACGTTGAAGACATACTGAAGAGACAAAAGCAGTTGGATTTTTTGTTTAGTGCTTTTGCTTTATTTTCATTAGAGAGAGCCACCTCCCCCTTGCCCAACATATTTCTCTGATGATGATTGCAATAAGCGTGGAAAGATTCCAGAGAAATCCCAAGTGTGGGACCTTAAATTGTAACAATGATACCCAGAGGAGTACAGAACTGGTTAATGATTTAAAGTATTATGCCCTAAATGCTCCTATTTTAGCCAACAGTGGAGAATCTGTAGACAGCACATGCCCAGATCAAAGCTGATCATGTCAATGTCATTCAAGGAGGGAGAGATACCCTCCTTTCTCCCTTCTCTCCCCCTTACCCTTTTTTTAAACA
The DNA here is from genome assembly GCF_003343005.1 of Rhea americana. Classification (NCBI taxonomy): domain Eukaryota; kingdom Metazoa; phylum Chordata; class Aves; order Rheiformes; family Rheidae; genus Rhea; species Rhea americana. The sequence goes on from NW_028186490.1 coordinate 3,426,299, forward strand.
AAGTATGACATCTGAGGAACAGTGTGTTGATTGTTCCACTGCCAGGATACGCATAATGGAAACATTAGCTCCAAGATAACTTTTAATCTGTCAGCCTAATGGCTCCTTAATGTGTAGAGGGCTTTAAATGTATGTCAGCCAGGGCTGTATAAAGTAATATAGTTTGTGGCCTGAATGGATCTAGATGACTCCGCACCATGACACAATATGGTTTATTATTAAGTATCAGCTCATCAGCTTATTCCCACGGACTTGGACAAGCTTCTCAATTTTCCAGTAACAGATTATGTGAGAAAAAGCTTGCAGTGCATTTTTCCCCCTTTCCTCTTTTTTCTTTTCCCTTTTTTTTCCCCTTCCAAATTACAAGTTTCATCCCCAGCTGCACTGGGAGCCCTGAAGTGTATTTACAGCAGGCTGCACTTTATCACACATCAGCTTGACTGCTAGTTTACACTGAACATTTATGCAGCTCCCTTGGCCTGGGAAGCAGACTTCACATCTTTGTATTCCTATCACCTTCATTGCAAATTTTTCCAACATCCTCTCCCTGTTGACTGCTTTCCTTCCCCTTCCCCTCCCCTACTCTCACTTTCCCCATATACCCCTCCTTTTTTTTTCCCCTCCCTACAAACAGGCCAGTGAGACTTGACATGTCGCAGTACTTGTCTGTACAGGATACTTGCAGTAATTCAGTGTCTTTGTTTGCTTGTTCTGATTCCTCCCAGCTCTAACTCAGGTGCTTAATTCCAACACCATTGCTATAGACTCCATATACGTTTGCTTTTATGCCTTCTAATAATTTGTTTCAGTCTGAAAGACCACTTTGTACCCCATGATGTAAGGTGTCCAGAGGACATTATTACCATTTTTTGGCGTCCCTGTGCAGGGAGCAGAGCAAAGAGGCGATTCCTCTCCCCTGAATGCAAAGGCTGCATTCCCTCAGCGTTGCTTCCACGTGCACGGAGGGTCTGAATCAGACGGATGCCGCTGGAGGCTTGTGCTCCTTCTTAAGGAAGACTGCACTGGGCCACGTTCCCTCATCCATGGGGACCTCACTTCAGGCATTTGGGGCCTCTCTGTAAGTGCTGTGGCCACGATGCAGGGATTTTCTGTTGGGTACAGTGTCTTCAGCCTTCTTGAGCGCATTCTGATCACTTTACACACACATTTGGAGGGATTGCATGTTATTTCTGCTTACATTTAGCATTTGTCATCTTAGAAGTTAAGTTAAAATGTTATTAGTTTATCGCATAAAGAGATTTAGTATTTGTGCATCTGTTCCTTGAACACTTACATGAGACTGTTTTCTGATACTATTTTAGTTTGTAATTACTTTTTTTTTTTTTTTTTTTTTTTTTTTTTTTTTTTTGCTGTGCTATTGCACGCCATTTAAGATAACCCTTCTATAGCATCTTCTCTAGTGTATTTAGTATCACATGCAGGTAAATTTGGCTAGAGAGGGCAAGATGAGGAACCACATATCTGAATACTAAAACATTGGAAGCAGCTGAAATTCAAATGGGTTAGCAGTAGTTCATATTATTAATATGGTGGTTACTAGCAGTTGCTTCTGCTGTCAAAAGGACTCTACAGGCATATTGAAAGATACTGAGTCTTCCCATTAGGTGCTCACAAACTCAKAGGTCAAAACAGGTGAGACATGAGAAATGGATATAGGAAAATGAGGCAGCAAGGAGTGATTGTAACAGATGCCTGATTTACACTTGCCTCCTTGAAAATACATGTAATGGGGGGGAAAATGGTAGAATGGCCATAGAAGAGGAAGAGGAAAGGTTTCATACCCTGGAAAGTTCAGCAGTCTGAGGGAATGAGTTATTTCTCTGAGTCTAGGATTTCATATTGTGTCCTAAGTGGTGTGACCAGTTGTTATACACCTGTGTCTAGGACSTGCTGGAAGGAGTCTGAAGCTGTGTAAGGACTGGACCTGTCTCAGTCCCCTGGCAGCTGTAGCAGAACTGAAGACGTTTGTTTCCTTATCTGCTGTATCCTCCTCTTTCTATTGCTCCTATTGTTCTGATCTGAAGAGGCTAGATAAAATGACTCTGTGTCTTAAATCCAACCTTTTGTCTTGCATTTTGGGATCTGCAGGCACAACAGATGGATTTAATAATCTGAGATTCCTTTATAACAGCATTGACAGCTTCCTCATCTCTGTTGTTCTTTTCCTGTCTCATATTGCAGTCTTAGAGCTTGAGCTCCTTTGTACTGCCAGTGGTTTGTTCACTACATGGCCCTGAGTTGTGTGTTGGGGAGGGCAGGGTGGAAGTTCAAGTGGATCTCTTTTGGTTGCATACCTGCCTGCTTTTGTGGGGACTTAGTGACTCRGATGGTCCCTTCTGGTTTTTGTCATCTTCCAGATTCCTGTGTCTAAGAGATTATAARCTGGAGGAATATTCAAGAGAAATGACTGTTCTGTTCCACCAAAAGTCAGCAGGAAGAACAAATGTGGCTCAAATTCCCTYCCTTCTTGTCTCATAGTGGCTTGCAATGAGATTGTAGTTCTAAATTTGTGATAACTTTGCCATGTTACAGAACAATTCAATCAGTATTTTTTTTCTGCTTTTGGCTCRAACAAACCTTCAAAAGTACAGGATTTCTTGCACCTAATGGCTCAAACTATTGTTCTTGTTTCTAAAAATGTGCTTTTAATTCCTATAGTATTTAGTGTTCTTCATGTTCGTACTTTAAAAAACTGTAAACCAAACTCAGTATTTGTAGTGGAAAATTTTTGCTTTTTCGAAATAGCTCTTATGACACTTTAAGGAGAAGTAATGATGGAAAGGTGCACTGTAAGTTACTCTTTGCTTGTCACATGMGGTGGCTTGTTCAAGCTAAAGCTCCCTCCCCTCTGATTGCCTTAAAGAAGAACCATCTACGCAGTCTTCATAGCTCTGATTATTTTGCCAGTTATCAATATTCCAAGACATTTAAAAATTGTTTTGCCATGATTGTTCCTCCTGGTACAATCTTATCCATGCTAATCATTATAATAGCCACAGAAAATAGGAAGGCTATGTTCTTTAGCTGTAAATTCTGTTATATACTCAGTTTAGGGAGTTATGATTAGGGTTACGCACTCATTCTGTCCTCCAGACAAACTGGTAGTCCTTCTAATAAACAGTAAAAATTCATGTAAGGGCAGCCACTCCTTCCCTGAGAGGTGAAGTTGATGGGAGTTTATGTTACAGTCAGAGGAACATGGCGAATAATGAGATAGGCGACTCTGCTGTTTAGTTCTGTGACTCATGTGGATTTTAGAGGGAGGGAAAACAACTATGAAGGTCCAAGTATAAATAAATAAATCTTTGCAATTTAAAGCAGCCTGAATGAGCCTTAGAAGGCTGAGTTGGCCCTAGGCTTGGACAAGCACCCAACATTTTGGAAAAAAGATTGTCCCTTTCTGCCTTTGGAAAGTATCTCCCTGGTGTTACAGTCACTGACTCAGTAGAACTAAAAGCTCTCTACTTGGGTCCGAGTCAACGTTCTGTTTATTCTTTTTTTTCCTATCTCTGTTACCCTCTCTCCTCTGGCCCCTCCACCCACATGTGTGGTCAAGCTTTGCATGCGTCTCTGCACCCCAAAAAGGTCAGGGAATGGGCTGAATGTCAGGGTAATTTTTGGAGGTTTTATTTTGTTTTGTTTATGTGTTTTTAAAAAGCTAGATGGCCCATTTCAATTAACTTATGCCAGAAATGATTTGTTGAGCATTAAAAGCCAAAAAGTTTGAAGCAGCATGTTTGGAAATATTTTGATACTTCTTACAGTACTCAGCTGCTTTAAATATTCTTAATGATGATTATAGAATAAATAGCTCAGGCATAATTAAAWGGATTTTTAAAAAATCCAGAACGAGTGTGAGAGAATATATAATCTAATGCTCCCAGTTTAGCAAAAATAAATAAAAAAGGTAACCTCTGTGCTACTGGAAGTCAGAGAAGGTGAGACTCCTAATTTCTTGAAAAAGTACTTGAAAAAGTACTTGATTAATTACAGGAAGTCAAGTGATAATGAAAAYAAAAATTGTCAACTATGCATAAAGYTGTAAGTATTTCCATAGGATAAGTATAAAGTGAAAAAATTTTAAACTCCTCCACAAGAGGAATTTTTGCTTCCAAATGGCTTTGCTTATGCCCTGATATGAAAAGGTTTTTAAGAGTTTTAAATTAATTTGACTAATGCAGATATTTTGCCTAAATCAGAAGCATTGTAGACTTGAAGCTATTTGTAGACAGGTATTTATTCTCCTCTGAATGTTGTAGGTAGGGGATTATAACCTGTAAAGRAGGTTCATATTAATATTTAAGGGAATTTTGCAACTTCTGTTCATTAATTGTAGAAAATGCCCAAGTGCCTGTGAAAAAAATGGTAATGATATTGATATTTCATCCTGAAGGGTCTCAAAACAGTTTACAGATTGGTAGTATAACCATCCCTGAAATGCACCCAGCTTCTTGGTGGAACATGGCAGCTGTTTAATAGCCCATAGCAAAACTACACAACAGCAGGTTGTAGAAAGGGAGATGATTATGGATCAAATACAAATTGGTGGTGGAGGATTTAGGTACTGTACTCAAATTAGGCTAGAATATTGAGTCTGTGCATAAGTGCTACTCTCTCTCTGACCACAGCTCCTAGTACGAGACCTGTGGTTAGCGCGTGTGAAAGGTAGAGGACTGTATGCCGAAATGTAATCTTTGCTGTATACTGTAAACCGGTGTGTTTGACAAACTGGTTTTATTGTGAATACCTTGCTGTTTGCAGAGGCAGRGGGGCAGTTTAATAAAAACACTTGATGTTAAAACGAGTGCCTTGAGGGACAGATGTGGCAGTAGGTTTTGACGAGGGTGGCAAAAGTTGSCTTGACTATTTAATTTTTTAAATTAGTTTTTAAAGAAAACGGAATGCTACTGAAGACTATATTGCCAACAGCTGCACCAGCTGTGATGGCTGAGGAGTGTTGTTTATAGATGTGGAGCATGTATTTGTTAGGAAAAAAATGCGAACCAACAAATGTAACAAAACGCTACCTGATAACAGTACTTTTAGATCACTGTTGGCCTGAACTAAAATTGGGCCTGAGACTGCATTGACAGAGACTGTGTGATCTACAGCTCTTGCACATCCCATTGCAACTCCTTTGTACCATTTTCCATATAATATACAAGGACCTACAAAGCTTTTTCACTCTAGGAAAGTGTATGGAAGTCCAGCTGCATAATAGCTCTCTGCAACACATGCCCAGTTTAAAAGGAGCAAACATGACTTGAACAATTTTTCATGTGCTTTAGTATGCATGTATGTATTTATTTATTTATTTGGATAATTGGGTTTTCCCTCAGCTGAGGAAAAGCCAGTGTTACTGACATTACAATGTGTTTGTGAAGAAAGACTGATACCACAAACACATGCAAGCAACTGCAAGGTCATTACTTAACCTGCATAATTAGAACATCCGTTCCAAGGGGGGAAAACATTTTAAAGATAAAGGGTGTATTTAAAAATGATTCTTCTCAATGCAATTTTTTCATAATTATAGTTTTAACAGCTTCTGGTGATGGTAGGAGCAGCTACTTAAGAAAAATTAGAAGCCTCATTCAGGGAAGATGATCCCTCAGGAGACCTTGTGTTGTCATTTCTCAAGAGCCACGAGCAGAAACCTCGTTCAGAATGGCTGCGTGTGGCTTTGATGTATAGGGAGTATACTTAGCAGATTATGACCAGCGCTAGATATTTTAATTAAAAACCACCACAAGTGTCAAAAATATATTGTTCCCCCYGTATTCCTGCCCCATCTGTGCGCAAAAACACAAGCGTATTCATGCTCCTGAACTGCGAGAAATGAATAAAATTGCAGATGGGCAGGAGAGAAGCTGTAGGTTTCCTAAATTCATACGTGACATATGTTAGCATCAAAACTCTTTAGCAGCCCATATGCCTTTTGCGATTCTCAGAGTTTTCTGCAGTTGCCAAAGGGAGGTGGGAAACGGAGAGGCAAAACAAAACAAAAAACAACCAGTCACCGCATTTAATTTATGAGCAAGACTATTGTTTTACAAATAACCTTCATGATAAATAAAGTCTCTCGGCAACATTTTCAACTGCGCTTTTATCAAGCCTCTCTGAGCAGTGTGTGTAATATGCCTGGCAATCGAATCACAGCTGTGTGCCTTGGTAGGGAATCTCTGTGGAGACAACACTTCCTTAATTTAAACAATTGTAGGCTGCAGGAGTTCAAAAATTTCAGCTGACTTTAACTGTCACTAGCCCAAGCACCTTTATCCCCAGGCGAGCAGCAGCAGCTGGATTTCATTTCCTGCTGCCAGACTGTCCGACATCTTTGCTGAACATCCCAGGAACCGAGCGTCTTTACTTTAAGGGTTTTATTCAAGGTGACAGCTCCTCACACTTTAGCGTTCAGATCACCTCAAGTAGCTGAGATATCAGTGAAAATGAGAGCGCTTCTACAGCAAACTCCAAATTTAGATTGACTGAGGTTATCCTTAGGCCTCCCGACCCAACCTCCATGACAGAACAGGCCTGCCAGTAACTTTAAAACTACGGTGGAGTTTGTAATGATGTCTGGGGAGAAATATTCTGCAGGAGCGGTGGAGAATACTATAAGCGATAGGAAATGATGTCAGATTTAGTTAGGGCTGGAGACAGTGTTAGAATATACTTGGCATAATATGGCACCGGTATCTCTGTCAGCATCTCTGTTTTCTGTCACCGCACACAATTYGGGGCCTGTCTGTAGTCCTGACAGTGTCTTTTCAGATCAGGTTATTGCCAACTCGGAGACTCRCTCGGCGCAGCACCATACAGCCCCCTTTGTTTGAAGTCTGCCCTTTTGTCATTAGTGCACTTGATGTCTATTTAAATCTGACGGTGAATGCAGTATCTGTTTTCCTGTCAAGAGATCATTGACAATATTAATACCTCATGTCCTTGCCTCATTTTCTAAGCGCTGACACCTAGCTGCAGTCTCCAGCATTCATCAAACAGCACTCTCTCACCAGCATCTCTATAAACAGGCTGCCTCGCAGTCCTTAAGAAATGCGGCAGACCTCAAACAAGACTTTTATCAATGCCAGGGAAAAAGGAGTCTGAAGAATGCCATTAATAAACTGTTCATATCCTTTGCATTTGGAGCTCTAAATGGCCTTCTAATGCCTTCTGCGTTTTGCCTTGGAGTATCGTCGGGTTGGGAGACAAAAACTTGCTTTTCATTAGGTGCTTGTTTAGGAATGGTAATTTCATCCCTTGAATGTGGAAGGCACTCTACCAGTCATTGAAATTATCGAAGAGAGCTCCATGGAGGAGGGGAAAGGCATCAAGCACTGCACTCCCCATTTGTGTTTTCCCAAAGAGGAATGTGTTTTTTCACAACAAATGACAGACCTATCATTTTTTTTTCCCATAGGAATGTATTACCATCCTGATATCTTAGAAAGAWAGGAGAGCATGGGTTAACATTAGTCTTGCAGAGCTCATGCCTTCCAAAGCTTTAGTTGCTTATTTGACACACCTTATACTGCAAATGTAAATACAAATTATAGAAGCATGCRTATTTAAGTCATACTTTCGGTGGGGACAATATTTGCTGCATGAGTCCTGGAAAGCTAAAATCGCCATAAATTGAGGACCCATCCTCCCCCATCTTTACTCTTTGTGTAAGGCCATGTGTCTCTCCTTTGGGCTGGGTTATGTTTGCCCTTGTGGGGGCGAGCTAGATACTCGAGCGATCACTGTGTTAGACAATCCCAAGACAGAGGAGACTCTTTCACCTTCTTCTGTGCATGGGAGATGACTTTAATTTGACTGTATGTGCCTGGGGGCACAGAGAACGACTCTGCTAGTAAAATTTAGCGTCTTTGAGGATGTTCACAGGTGGGAGGTAGCTGTGAACTTACACTTCTGCATACCACTTAGTACCACCAGAGGGGATGCTTTCGAATAAGGAAGTAAGATCTGCAAGTATGTACGGCTCACCCACAGCAGTTAAGACTTCCTCAAGCATCTTGCCCCCTGTACGTGCTAAGAATAATGTGCTTTTTGTACAGAGAGCGGCGTTCTGGCTAATTTTTACGAGCAAGCATCCTCTATGTACTGCTATTTACCATAATTTATAATTACATCTGCTCTTGCTCATGTGCCATTGCTTACAGAGTTGCTTTGGAAATGTTTTTGCTAAATGTTTGTTTATATGTCTGAGGGAAACGCTGGGGTGTGGAGGGCCAAGTGTTAGGAGGTCCCAAGCTCTAGTCCGTGTCTGTCGATAACTTCCCTTGTGGATTTCACTTAGTCACTTCAGTTCTCTGCCAATGCAAAGCAAGGACAGTGTGAGGTGCTTGCAGGATGATTTTGTGAGTGTTTGTAAGATTTTTGCTGGATCTACATCAAGCTGTAAATATTTGCTGCTTTTTTTTTTTTCTTTTTGTTTTTAATTGTAAGAAAACTCTGTAACCRTGTGTAGGGAGATTACCAAGAGTACAAAATGTAAATCCAGTCCAGATTCTCAGTTTTCCAAAAGTGTTAGAGAGGTACTGTGGTTTATAATAGAGTATGTGATGTGCCAGTGTAATGTCATCCCATTTTTAAGACACTTATGGATGTATGTTTAGCAGGCTAGCTCCTGCAGGTATCTGAGTGTAAGTTTGCCCAGTGCTGCTTCAAACAGTGAGTATTTCAAATGCACAAACTTTACTTTGCCACACAGAGAGAGCTGTTCCCTTCTCCCCACTCCCYTCAGTTTTCCCTAGCTATATGCCTTCTTTGCATATTATGCTACCACTGTCCTGATTATAATTTGTTTCCTTTTACTGTAGGCGTTTTGGGAAAGTGCCGCTACATTTACTATGGAAAACATTCCGAGGGCAACAGATTCATCCGAGATGACCAGCTATAAAACACASCGTTGCTTCATGCCTCTTCAATCTATCTAGATAAGAAGCACAAATTGCATCTGGATTTTAAGCGTGTAACTAAAGTCCTCCCGTGCCTTCTGCTGACTTTGCCAAGCCTGTCAAGATCATCCTTCTATCTTAGTCTGAGTAGTCACATAGAGATTGACATGATTGCCTTTAAGCAGGTCCCATCCACCAGTGTGACAGACAGCTGCAGCCAAGCACCCGGCCTGACAGGATGAACACCGTGATGGATTGCCTGGTCCAATTGCTGCTCGCAGAAGAGCAGAGGTCACACCTGGGGCTTCTCTGAGCACGCGCGGTCGGCTCTTTAGCAAAAGCAACGCGTTTCTCTACAGCTCGCCTGTTGAGTGAGTGTGGCTGACAGTATCAAAGTGTTTAGAAAAGAGAGAGGCTGTAATTTCAGATGAAAAAGCCCCTTATCTGTTCTTACTTTTCCCCCTTGAATTAAGTTCTTGTGTTTCTATCTCACACATGCATATGGAAATCCTTTTCACAGAGCTTCTCCCCTCATCCCCCCAACAAATGAGTCTATATGGATTGCTTTTTTCTTTCAAGAGGAAAAATATATCCTGAAATATTTCAGCCATGCACAGCACTGTCACTTTGTATTTTTGTTTATCTATARAGAGAGATGTTTAARCAATTTTACMGGCAAACTAGATTTTCCTAATTTTWAAATTAAATCTCAAGGTTTGCTAACCCTTACCTTCAGAAAAGGGATCATTTTTAATACTGCAGAATAGTTGCACAGAGGACCTCGTGCTTAACTGTATATGCTTTGAAAAAGCCCTCAATTACAATCCTGATGGGGTGTGTTTTTCCTGGTTTATCGGACAAGGTACTTTTACCTTGYGCAGAGATTGCACTTAGAATGAAATGCTTAAATTTAGAAAGAAAAAAAAATGCTTCAAAAGGGGAGCTATAAAATTTCCACTAGGTGAGTATGATTATTAGAAGGAAAAAAAAAAAGGTAAATAAAAGTAACTGGTGGAATTAATATAATTAGCACCTTTACTAATATGTTCTAGAACAGAGCTCTCATTAATCTCCTTTGATATATATGTAAGCAATGCTTCTGTCAGCTTTTCAGTGACCAAAATAAAAATGCATAGCGTATTTCCTGCTTTTCTAATAAACAGATTCAACATATTAAGAATCATAAATATGYTACTGTGAATCAAATTGCAAAAAATTATTAAATACATTGTGTTCAGTGCTACTGAATCCAAAGGAAYTGGCCAAGGAATGTGCAGAAATTGTGACCTCTGGGTTGTTTCAAACCTGTCCCAGCTGAGAGCGGTCACTATCTGGCTGATCTTGGCTTGTCTGAAATTACTTAGTGCTTTTAATTCACTTTCCTAGCAGAAAAATGTCAATCTTTAGAGGTTGACTCCTTCTTTTGGCTAATATCAGGTAGTGTTGCAGGTGGAAAGGAACTGGATGTAGAAGCCAACTTTGACATCAGGTGTGTTCTGTGGAAAAAGATGAGACATACTGGTAGAGTGGCAAAGAAAAACTTGCTGCTGCTGTCCATTTAGGCTTCGCTATTCTGAACGCCTATCTGTAATAAATGTTTAAAATTGATGAGGAACACAGCAATCTACTTTACACCACCTGTAGAGCACATCTTATATATTAAATTCAGATTGAGCGCTAAGCTACTTGTTGAACAATTTGGTGCCTGGAAAGTGAGTTTTGGCCACTTGTAACACTTCTACCAATGTCATAGATGACTGCTAATGAAATGCTAATAAATTGGTGAGTAAATTCACATTAGAAGTTCTCGGAGATATTAAGGTGGGAAAGGACAACTACATGCCTCTCTCTTTTYGGAAATACTTATTAGAAACATTAGGGTACTGTTCCATCTGGGTTACCAAAATAACAGCAAGTTGCCATCCTAGTTCATTCATATCGTGTTGTCTGTTTTGAAGCCTCAATGCATGTTTTGGCCAGAGCATCTTAAAGGCAGTAGGGTTCTGAATAAGGGTGTTTAGAATAACCTAATGTCATATTCAGTCTGGTTGCATATATGTTCTTGTCTTTATAAAAGGCTTTAACCCTGCCTCAAACAATAAACAGCACTTGCAAACTGACCGCATGATTTTTCCATGTTTATTTTGCTTGTTTACTTTTCCTAATGTCAAAACCATTTGTATCATTTTCAGGAGTGTTTTCCTTCATGCAAAGCTTTGGAGGCAAAAATATTTTTGGAAGGAGATGTGATCAAAGTCTCTTCCATTTTGTTTTATGTTTTCACTTGGGGGTACATATACTTAAATATGGTAAAAACCCTAATAAAGTTTGCTTGAAGAGAATTCAAACTAAAAGTCACTGATTCTGGATAATAAAAGGATAATCTAAGAATAATTATTTTTGTACTATTAGAATATGTTAGAATGTTTTATTTAAAAGCTAGCATGCATGTTTATTACTGTTTCTGAGAGCGTTTTATTTTCAGATGTCTTCTGCTGAAGTTTTACTTTAAGAAAGGATAAACTTTTTGGGTCTAGCACTGCTATCCATGCTTGGTTCTTAATTCGGTAAAAATGCTGCCTGAATTTCTTAACTGACCTGAGTTTCAATTACGATTACAGTTGCAGGAATATAATCAAAAGGAGAGATTCCTGTCTGTCCCCTTTACTTCCCTCAACATGTATGGCAGATCTTTCCCTCTCAAGATTTACCAAGCTATTAAAAATTTTTTTTTTTTGCCTACTAGGCCAAAAGGATTTAAATTCATCTCTTTCCAAAAAGCCACTGCATTCTTACTTTGCTTTGCATTGGCAAAATTCAGTCAGCCATTTTTCGTTATGACKAATAAGATTTGAGATCCAAGCTGTATTTGAATAAGTACTCAAATACTATGAATTTTAAAAAATCCAAACTTCAGTCCTATGTTTAGTCTTGTGAATGATGACCAGTACTTTGACTTTTGACAGATATCACGCACAGATGAAGACTAGAAGGTGGATGATTTTGCTGGGAGCTGCTTGTAAAAGCTGTTTTATTAGTGCAGTCCTAACATTGTGTGTTCCAAATGTTAATTTCTCATGTTTTAATGACAATGAAAAAAAAAAGCCAACCTGCAATTTTAAGTTAAATGTTTAAAGTTAAACTGCCTTAAGTGAAAAGCTTACAAATATGGGTACAGAAACCTAACTTCAGTTAGAACATACTGGATCTAATAGCATCTATTGCACGAGTAAATGATTTATGGATTTGCTGTAAGTGTGTAACTACTGCAGCCACCTTTCTCTCTTTGGTTGAGGCTGAGTCCTACAACACTTACTCAAGTACTTTTTTTACTCAAGCCATAAATCCCTCTGAGGTTAATGTTAACTTTCCTAACTCTCATGGAAAATAACATACATCTCCCTTTTTTGATTTGTTTGGTTCTTTAGRCAGAACATTAGGTAACTGCTGAATGTTCAATTCCCATGTCCTTTTTACAAACAAAAAGTCAAACATTTTATGACATGAGCAAGCAAAAAAAGTAACTGTAAACTTGTGCGAACGTCCGGGATGTTCAGAGTGACTAGTGTGATGCCAACAGTTTCTAACTGGCCTGTATTTCCATGGTCTGTTGGTTTAGCCAGCGTGGAAGAGAAGCGGGCACAAACAAGAGTTCAGGACCTCTTGGCACACCTGCCGCTGCTTGTACTGTTGAATGCTGCAGCAGAAGTTCACAGCAGGTAAATAAATAAATATAATTGCATACCCTGCCCTATGTACACTTAACAGTTGCAAAGCTCTTTATCTCCCCCTCTCCCCCATGTTCTTGTTGTTCCACGGTGCTAAAAAGATACAGGTATGCTGTGTGGGCTTTAAAATAAGCTACAGGGAAAGTTTGAGCAAAAGTCTGTCAGCTCTTAAAAGRTGCATAATCAGCAAATCATAAACAATTTGGAAATGTAAATTGTGTATTGCTCTGGAAGGAATTTTAGCTTCACTAATCTCTGTAATGCAGGTGAGTTAATCTGAACTTTCAAATTTGCTGACTTTTTRTGCAAACATTTTTCTTTCTTATTAGTGTTAAGGTTCAGACAAAACATGGGTTCCTTTATTAGCACATTACTGAATTTTTACAATGCCGGTCATGTGTTTGAATTTATAGCAGTGCTCGAGCGTTTAACGCAATCACTTATTCAGAAAACTCACGGAACATCAGTAAAACGCGTTGAATTTGATGAACCTTCCACAGTTACTGTAGCGATCTCTGCCATTTACCCCGGCGTGCACGGGATGATCTGGGCAGGGCGGCTCTCCCTTACCCGGTCCCGTTTCCGAGCGCTGCCTGGCCCGAGAGGAGCGCCCTGCCCGAGGCAGGAGGCGCGTGCGGGAGAGGCGCTGCCACCTCCAGCTGTTCGCTCCGCGGGCTCTGTTCTAGGGGAGGAGTTTTGCAGAGACAAGCACCGCTCTCCGCACCGGGACGCTGTCGTCGCTTCCCTTCTGCGCGCTCTTGCTGTGTGGTGCCCGACCCTCACACCTTGCCCTTGCTGCCGCACAGGATCATATGTGCAATTTATGTRGGTACTTTGGATGAATGATTACCTTCGTGTTTCTGGTAATTAGGAATTTTGGGGTTTGGAAGTTTTGGTCTCCTATATCCCTGCAAAAAACTAAACACAAATTAACTRTCTTTTTATAGACTCTGATTTTTGGGCCACTTGTCCAGTAGAATAAAAAACTGGTTTCTAAGCATCCCTGTTTCTGAAGATAATATAAATATACAGAAATACACATATATTTGCACACGGGCTTTATTTAGTATTATTATTTGGGGAATGGGAGGGTATTCATCCTTTTGAAGTAAGCGGAAGTACCTTTGACCTTTTTTATTGTGATTAATTTATGAAAGAATTGGATGTCTCTGTTTTGCAAAGTGTCACTAGCTTGGCCCAACGTATTTTTTAACTTAAAGAATTTGCCAAGAAAGGGAAGTGGCTGCAAACTGTGGAGAAACATAGTGCAGACCACCATAAAGACGCCTACTGTACTGAAAGGTCCTTCAGCCTGCCTCTGCATTTATGACCATTTACAAAGGATGCCCTGTTACACTATGTAGCTTTTAAAGCTATTACAYCTCAGCAAGCTCAGAACCGAAATTAAGATAGTTTCCTCCAGGACGTGCTGCAGGCTGAGGCAGCAGCTACTGCCATGTCTCTTAAGTTGTCACAGGAATGAAATGCGCTGCACTAAACCAATCCTGAAGCCCCTCGGTTGACACCTTATGATATTACTGTGATATGATATATCTGTTGCCTTCATGGCGAGTGGGTCCTATAATACTAAGTGATCTTATCGTCCTGAAACATAAATGTTACCCTGCGCTTGGGTACCAGAACTGAGCAAAGAGTGTAGGCCAAGCCGYACAGTCTTAGGTGCTCCTAAGGTGCTCCCTGGCTTAGGACTCCTGCCAAAATCCCAGCAATCATTTTTACCTGTGTAAGAAGTGCATCATCGGTGCTGATAGGTCAGTCTAAGGGAAACTAATACAGAGCATTTTCAAAATCACTGAATATTAGCCTTATGTTGCTCCCACTGAGGTCAGAAGAAAAGAACACACGTGCCTCTGCGCTTGAAAATCCTGTCTGTGAGGTACCGGSTTCACTTGCTGCCAGTGAGTGCGTTTGCATTTGTATTCCTGCCAATTACACAGTCACGTAGGGAAAGTTTTACCCCCAGCGGGGCTGTACTAGYGGCAGCCTTTGCAGTGACGTTCCGAATCTGACCTGGTCTCAGTCTTACCGCACATTTCTACTTTGTGTGGTGCGATAGTTGGCATGTGAGTACAGAGCGTGAAGTGCTTGTCTCTGCCCAGCTTGGTGAAGTTTATTTTCTTTATTTTGTGTGCACCTGTCCATCTGTTTGYTTTGTCAGGGAGCAGGCACATGAGAGAGACGAATTTCAGCTTTCCAGGGGCGTAGCCATCTAGGCAAACTTGTGGCTGGGTGTTTGGTGCTAAGTAGCTGCTTGCAGGATCAGTCCGGGGAATCGGGCGGTGAAGCAGGTGATAAAATCGGGGTCTTGTATGTCTTGTCAGCTGCCGTCGTCTACTCCTGTAGGTCTCTGGCTGTGTCCTTGTCTGCTTCAATTGCCGTGTCACTGCTCTGCAAACGTGTGATGGCACAGCAGAGTTAAGTGTTCCCCTTTTGTTTCTAAAGTGAAATTTCTGCTTCGCCGATTGCGGTATAACAATTGAAATGCATGGTTTGCTTTTTCAGTGCTTGTATATATACACCTGATACCTGTTATGTCTCACTGTCTAGTCTACTCCTGCTGTTTGGTTAAAATCTGGTTTTGGCACTCCTTTCCACTCCTACTGATGGGAATGAGAACAAAGCAAACAAGATATGACTGGGAGAAAACAGCCACCTAATGATGCTGGTGTGGGAGCGTGCCTATGCTGACCGCTCCAGGTGACAGGCAGGCATTTTTATACACAGCCATACCTAAATGGCGTGGAGGATGGAGCTGGCCCATGCCCCCTGGTTTGGAGCCTGCTTGGAGTTGGCGTGCGGCTGTCAACAGCTGATATAATCTTTGATTTGCTTGTACTGCTTTGGCAGTGTTAAGTGCAATACCTGCAACTAATGCTCGTTTTATTTCTAATATTACTAGAAAGCACACCCAGATCTTAGATTAAATGAGTCAGGCCCAAGAAAAATTACTTCTTTCAGCCGTTTGTAACTTAAAAGTCTAAAGAGCATTTTCTTTGGCCTTTGTTATGTGAGAATGTACAGGATACACCTGGCACTCCTATTTCAGYGAACCTAGTGGAATTAATATATTTTCCATACTCGGTACTAAAAGAGCTGAATCTTTCTAAAAGTTACCTTTTAGGTTAGGTGACTCTGATGGACTTGCCTCTGGTGGTGTTGTCAACCTGAAGCTGACCCTTTCTTAGAGTTGCTGACAATGAGATTAAGGTTTCAGATCAGGATTTTCACAAGCCTTCAAGGAGCAGATATTTTTAAGGACGAACTGAGTTGTGGTCATGGCACATTCACAAAATATCATCATCATCTCAGCATCCTCTTTTTTTTTTTTTTTTTAAGGGAACAGCATCTCAGAAAATGTGTTTAGTTCTGTGTGAGTTGCATTCCTAGGTTTTAATGTAAAACTATTTTCTATGTTATCACATTACATGCAATGCTTAGGTTGTGAGAGCAAGTTTCTAAATGTGTTCAAAACATCCCCCCCAGCACAAGTTTAAAATTCCTTGCAAATATTTTTGCATTCTGATTGCATGTTTTGATGATGATTTAAAAATAAAACCGTGTGAAGTCAAGGGTTTTTGAACTTGGTTATAGTTCAGTCCAGAAAATTGTTGACAGATCATCTCACCTCTTATTTGTAGTTCCACAGATCCTTTTTGAACAGGAAGGCATACTTATAGTGATAAAGTTTGGGAATGTCTTCATTAAATTTATCTCTTAATTCAGTACTACATTCGGAAGTAAAGAGGAGCTTGAGAGCTCTCTTCAGATCATGACCAAATACTCTGGAGAAAAACAATGACTGTAGAGTGCAGCTTCAGAAATTCTACACTAAATTTACGTTTGAACAGTGAAAATCAAATAAGGAATACTAAGGCAACTGGAATTGTTACTACTGGCCCAACTTTTATCTGTACTTGCCCTCTTACTTTTGTGTCAGCATTATTTTGGCAATTGAGTATTTATGATTAAATACAGTGAAAAAAAACAAAGCAAGGAGAATTCTGAAGACAGTCTGCTTTTATAGGACTCTCTGATTTTGTAAGACCTTTGAAACAATGTGTGCACTCAATTATCTAGTATTCAGGGTATCTACCGAGTAAGCAGACAGTTGTGGACTTAAGGGAATTTTCCAGTACACGTGCTGTTCGGTCTTAGCAATTTTCTTTTTACCTAGGAATTGTTTTCAGAAATTCCCATATAATGAAATTTCTGTTTAAGTTGATAGCTGTAAATGAGGGCACAGTTGCTTCATTTCCTTTTGACAATAAGCCAAATTCATCCCTGGTGGAACTCCATTGATTTAACTCTACTTGAGCTAAGCTACACTGGGGATGAATTTGGCCCAGCTTGAGATTTTTTTATTCATCTTTTCTTTAATTTCCTTTAGCTTAGTAGTCGATTTAGGGCTGGTCCGAGGATTACAATACAAGAGAGGGGAAAAGAAAAACTTCTCTGCTCAAGAGTCATTTCCTTTTTAATACCCTACTGATTTAACCACAACTTGTAATGTGTTTCAGGTAGCCAAATTTCAACATCAATTTTGGAAGAAAGTTCACTATACTTGGTGACTCCTTCCTTGGCTGCCTCCCAAACCACCAAATCACCACCTACTATACAATACACATATTATAAAAGGCAATGGAAATGTTTCTGCATGGGGAAATGATATGGATAAACTGTAGTTATCAACTGGTGCCTGATACAGTTAGGTTGAGCTCCACTAATTACACACCTCTTTGGCCATTACCTCAAATGATGGTGGAGCTGTAAAATCTCTGTCTGTAGTGCCTACACATCATCTCCCCAGCTCCTGCTTTCTGTGCTTGGGTTTCAGAGAGTCTTGGGTGGTTTCTGTCCATATGGTGTTCATGCCAGTCTTTTTTCTTTTTTTTTTTTTTCTTTTTAAGTTTTGGTTATTGTGGGTTCACACCCCATAAGTTTCACATCTGAGCAAAAGCTGAAAGCACSATTCAGCCAAAACCACTACTGAGCTTTATGTGGTTTTCATCTGAAACTGTAAATCAGCTGCAGTTCACTGAGGGGTGAAACCTGGCCTGAATGTCAAACCTCTAGCAGCTCTCCCAGATCAGGCTAGTGTTGGGTTTCATTATGAAAGGTTTGCACAGCTCCAGCTAAACCCTCATTTTCCACTTTCAGATAAATGCTTTTTCAGCTATATTTATGAGGCTTAAGAGTAAAAACCTACCAGCTGTTAATGTTAATCACAAGTTTATAGCATAAGCACATTCTGAGTCTTATCCTTTTCCCATTCGTGTCAATGGCAGAGCTCTCAACATCAATGGCAATAGAAGCAAATAGCACAAAACATAGGAAAGCACACACAGTTTAAAAGGAGAAAATAGTGGTCTGCCTTGAACTAACAAACAAAGCCAGGAACAGGCTGCTCTATCCTAGCTTGTTTTGCTCTATCTGCGCATTCACTGTCCAACCAAGGAGAACTCGGTGGCAATATGGAGGCAAAGAGACGTTTCTGCCCTGATGCTAGAATGGTTTGGATTTTCTTATGGTACATCAGTATAGATACTAGAGCAGGGTCTTTGACATCAAAATATGTAATATAAAAACATGTGTGTCTATTGCCTGTGCTAAGAGAGAAGCCCAGACTTGTTAGTTCTGAAGCAGCAGCTGACCGACAGTCCTGTGGAGGTGTAGACAATATAAACCGACTGATATCTAGCATACAGAAATTAACATTATTTTACACTATTTTTTTACTTTACATTGTTTAAAGTATTACATTATTTGTAATCTATTCCAAAAGTAGTTTTGTTTAGACATGCAGTTAGGTCTGCTGTGTACAGTTTGTGTTTTTTCTCAAATCAAAGCAAGGATATAGTGTATTAGAAATGCTGCTACATTTGCCATTTGAACTTAGTAGTTCACGTTTTATGTAACTGGAAGGTCAACTGCTCTGAAATTTTTGAAATCTGAACAAACCTTCTAGACTTGCAGACTATGCTAAAATATGTTTTACGAGAAGGTAGCAGGGCAGATTTGAGGTCTACGAGACAGGAGATATGATTTCAATTTATACCTATTACAGTGGTTTACTTTTAAAAGCTACTAAAATAAAAATATGCTTCCCTCAGTTTCCCCACTGGAATAATGTAGATGATAATGTGACTTTACCTGAGAGGATGCCATGAAACTAATGATATTTTCTATTTTTAACAAACCTAAATCCTAAAATGAATGCTGTGCAGAAGTGGCTTGTTTTGTTAAACTTCATACTTAAGGGCATTCAAACATAAATAGCAATGATAACAGTTATACATTCTTGAAGCTGTTTGAATTTGAGGCCAGCATATGACATATTTTCTTAACTTTGTGTTCATGCACGCCTCCTGTTCATGTGTTCAAAAACACACCTGTAAGTGCAACATAGTTGTTGCTATGTTTTCTTGTTTAATCAGGGTTGTATCATGCATGCATAAATTACAGTAGCTCTTGGCTAGACTGCAGCATACTATCATTTATAATAAGTCTCATATCCTGCTGCTAGGCCACYWCTCCTTATCCCCACAGAGAAGAAAGGTAGCATCACGAGAGATTTGGGAATCTTGCTTATCCCACCTAACCATTGCTGTTAACTGTTACTGAGGACAACAAATATATTCTGTCCCTTTTATKAATGAACCATCTTTCTCTCTGCTTACCCACTCACAGATTCCCTAATTACTCTGAGTGCTAAAACAAATTCTCGACTGTATGCAGTAATAATTTTGGTTATTTGTTTGGTATTAACTCTTTCATTTAGCCTTAAACCCACCAGAGAGAGGGTGACTGCACAAGCWTTCACTTTGAAGTAACTTCTCTGGAGTTCAAGAAGTTAATGGAATCTATATATTYGAAATTATGGTCTTTCCTCTAGCAATGAAATAAATAATGAGGCAGTACTGCAGAGAAAAAGAAAAAACACAAACACAAGCAAACAAAAAAAACCTCAAGAATGCAAGAATGTCAGGACTGAGGGTAGAGTGTGGAGAGTGCCCAGTGGAGTCCGCACAGTGGACCGGACTGCTGCAACCATCTAGAGGGAGGAAAGTGGATGCATTTTACGTCAAAGTTTGTCAATGGCCTTTGCAAGATTTCAGYGTATCCTCTGTTAAACAGGCATCTTCCATGTGCGCCCAGCTTTCTCCACAGTTAGAAAATGTAAATAGGCAGAATGGGCCTGGCACGTTTTCCCGAAGAAGCAATTAGTCCCTTTAGGATCACTAGCAGGGAAATGGGCATGTATAATGTATWTGAAAGTATTAAAATCACTTAGGAACTGTATGTTGGCATCTGTGCGCAAGTTCATGTGCTACTGTTGCATTCTGTTCCTGAAGTTACTTCTCTAAAAGTAGTAAGTTTAACTAGGAATCCAAATAATTGTTTTAAGAAGCTAAAATTTGTAGAAATCCAACTAGTCAAATCTAGATGAAACATGGCCAGTTGAAATGGGCAGAGAGAGCCCCAGAGTAAAATTACACAGTGTTTAACTGTGTGAAACATGTCTAGCTGCCCATATGCAGTCGCAAATAACTCCAGGAGAATCTAAAGAACTCAAGCTGCCTAGGGAAAGGGGGGAAAAAATGACTATTTAGTATATCAATCAAACCCAAAGGGAAAATGTCATAATCAAGGAGTGCAGAGTTTTAGAGGATTTTTTTTTCATTTTAGAAAACAAAGAAATGTGAGTTTGATCTCAGAAAAGGCATATATGTATTTTTGAATGAGTGATGCGCAACCGCTATCTCTTCTTCTGATTTGTGTTTTCRGCTCCTGGAGTCTCACCCTGAGACCCCATAGTGTCCATTAGCAGATCTATTTTCTACCCTTAAACTATACATTCCTATCAAAATGTTAATTCTTCCAAGCCTTGAAAAAAAATACCCTGATACATAGTGTATTTTATATGCCAAATTATTCCACTTTAATGGAAAAAGAACAGAAATGTTAAGGAATTCATGTGTATCTGAGTTGTGCACATCAATCTTCTAAGGCGGCACATAACAAAGGTCAGAAATAGCCTAGCGCTGTGTTTTGTGTAGCGCATCATTCTATGAGAAAATGTGCCCAAGTTCCTCCTAAAACATTGTTTTCAAGCATGGTTACTACTGAATATATTTCTAAGTGACAAGGTTTATTTGTCTGCATTTTGATATGTTTAGGGGAAACTCAGGCTGACAGTTAGAGGAGGCAGGAAGAGGGAACCACAACAAGTTCCACTCAAACACAAAATGTCATCTCTTCCCTAGCTAGGATACAGAAGCATCCTGATGAAAAAAAGAGCAGACATTTAAAAGTTTCTGACATGTGTCACAGATGCAGCCAYTGAGCCACTGCTCCTGATGTAGCTCGAGCTGACAGCATCCGAGCCATTGGAACTGGCTGCGGGACATTCAAAGTTTGGTGTGTGTCGCATTTAATCCTTGTCATGGCACATCTAGAGAATAAAAAAGACAAATGGGCACAGGCAGTAGTGATAGTTCAGAAAACTTAAAATAATGCTTCTCAGTCTAATTGATATTATCAAGCTGTGCTAACATTTACCAGCCACCAAGTAGTCAGACAGGAGGTCAGCACCCTTTTTTTCCTACAGTTTTCCCTCGAGTCAGAAGTATAAGTCTTTCAAGCTTTCTTTAAGGGTGACCCAAATACATGAACTGTGTACTCAGAAATATCATTGACTTGCCAAAGATACTCCTTAATAATCAAAACGTATAAAGAAAACAGGGCTTCATCTGCTGATGAAGCAACTTGTCATGCGTGTCCTCATCTTATTTATTTACACTAGCTGAGGACCAGCCAATAATGATGATTATTGTGCTAAAGAGTTGATAATTTATTGATCCTACTGCACCTGGGTATTTTATAAACCTGCATTTCTGAGTATAACCTTGTAAAGCTGAGGCACAGTCAGCACCAAATAACATTCTTTTTCAGTTATCACATTGGCATTTTTTTGGAATTAGTGCATCTTTAATACCATCCCCCAAAGTCTGCATAAATAAAACTGATTGTTTGGAGTGGCTCATGGGCTGTGACACAGATCACTTGATTCAAGAGCTTCGCATCTAGGTTTCTGGAGAATTTGTAGTTAGCAGCCCATTAGTTTGTCATTGATTGCAGTGGATGAGCATCTGTTCCTCACCTAACTTCCAGTTTAATATCAGGGATACTTTTCTATTTAACAGCCTGAGAGGTGAATGCAGAGGATTCAATTTTAGCATTTTCCAAATACAATCAGCCTCTGATAATGTGAATCCCCTGGCAAGCTGAGTTTAAAAAAAAAAAAAAAAATCCTTTGTATTAAAAAGTCAGTGGTACCTACAGGCTATGGGACTGGTTTCTACTCAGATCTTTTGGCTACCTAGGCATAGCGATAAATCAAGCATGGAGTTAACAGTATTTCCTTCTGTATATTAAAGCAGACTGTTTGTATGTTAAAGACATCCACAATGTTACAGATATGGTGTTGGAAGGGAAGGTTCAGTGAAGGAATGTGTTTAAAATACACATTTTTGTGTGGTTTTAATAGAGAATTGACAAATACTTTTCTGTTACTTCCCATTTATCCATCCAATTTGCAGGAAGGAATGTTGCTTTGTTTTTTTTGTTTGAGGTTCAAAAATATTTTTTAAGCAATCTTTTTSTCTTTGCATCCAAGAGCACAGCTAAAAGTGTGAAAACATGGTGGAAAAATGTAATACATTATCCTAGGTCAGACACACGAAAGAATTATATCCCAAAATATATTTTTTCCTCATAAAACACAGCTTCAGAAGAACTTCAGTGAGCATGCTAATTTAAGCCCGAACTCTGATTATTTTGAGGCTCTCCCTTTGATGGCCTTAATACTAGCTACACTGATGTTCAAACTTGATGGGCTTGATTGTCCTCTGGAAGAAAAAGATGCTCAGAGCTGGACTCCTTCATCTCACACAATTTACTATGCCTTGGAGTGTATGGTGGACCAAGGCCTGGGCAGGACCATGGCCTGCTGAACCTCTTCCAGGGCCTGAATTAGAGGGAGGCTGCCCATATCGGACCAACAGCCCTGCTCTGGGCTGACGCAGAYGAAAGTGGGTCCCCTCTTGGTTTGYGTGGTTGACACGCAACAGGCCAACCAGGATGCCTCTCGAGGGTCAGCTCTCCTCTGATGTTTGCCTCCAGGAAGGTGTGCAGGCATGCCAGAGAAAAACCACAGTAATATATCTTTCTTATTGGCACATCATAGGGGAGAGGAGCCTTGGTCATATCTCGGTGGTGCTTGGCGATCAGCATACTGTTCTACAAGTCGCGCTGCATCCTGAGAGGCCAACCACATCCCTTTGCTCATATTTACAGCAGTGCAACGTGGTTTCGTTCTTGGTCGAGAACAGTGTTTGAAATGGCTTTGCAGGGGCTGTGCACCATTTCTGTGTCATGGGGCAAGCTCAGGTGGGAAGCTTTCTGCTCTTTTGGGTGGCTCCATAATGTCTTCGTGTTAAGCTGTTTGGATTGTGGAGACGTTGTGTCTGCAGGTCTACCTCCTCCAACAAATCCTGTTGTATGTGGCATGTTCCTACACACCGTGAAAGTGCAGAGTAAGAGAAGAAAAATAAATGAGTAAGAAGAAGGATGTAGAGGGGAAGAGATAAGGTCAGTGATTTATTTTGCAGTAATGACAGTGATGAAGAGTACAAAAGGACATGGTGGGTGGAAAAATATATATTTTGGGGGTTTGTCTAAGGTTGATGGCTATAGATGGCAATCTTCATTAATCATGTGTAAATTTTTAATGATCTTTGGTAGTGACTGTTCCATGGGGCAGAGCTAAGGTTGCAGGAGAAAGCCCATTCCTATGGGTGTTTCTTCACTGTATGTGACCGTACTATTGAAGAYAGGGTGTGGTTATTCTTTCTGTGGAACTAACACTTCAAAGGAACTAGATTAAAGTGAAGGAGAGAATCTTCTCATTGAAATTATTCTGTTGGATTCTAGCCACTTGTTTTTCTTTCATTGCAGAACCTGTTTGCAAAATCGACAGCAATGCAAGTTCATTATTTCTCTCTGTAACAAAAATTGYGTTCTCCTTTCTGCCAGATAACTTCAGAGAATTTATGCATGCCAGGGATTTCCCATTTGCCTTAATGGGAGTTACCCCACGCTGTACAATAAATTGCTGGCACAGCAAAGRAAGATAAGTCAAAAGACCCCTAGAGAGCAATGTTGATTTTAAATATTTCTCTTGTGTTSTAATAACTTCCAGAGCATCCTATGCATTATGAAATGCCTGATTGAGTTAATTTGCAGTATTGTAAAATAAAGCCATAATTATCATTATTAAGCGTAATTAACTGTACATCTGATCATTTTGCATAATAGAAAAAGACAAATACAGCATAAAAACACTTTACTATCATAATTACTGGTCCATTTGTATCATTCATGTTAAATAAGCAAACACAAAGTAATTTGATTGAGTGTGTTGGGCTATGTTGCACTTTGCTTATCCAATGGTGATTACAAAAAAGATCCAATCTTTTCTAGGCGCGTTTTTGGCTGCAGTCATTTTATTAATTGCAAGCTGCGGGAAGGAATGAAAACAAACGACACTGTAAAGTTTTCTGGAGCTAGTCCATAATGTCATTTCCTAGATCTGTATTTTCTAAGTATTTTTTTTAAGAATTTATGTATTTAATCTTTAGAGTCAAGAGCAGTAGTGGTAAACCTACTTCTACAGAGATTCAAATGGAAAACAGTTTTCACTAAAAGAGAAGAAGCAAAAGAATATTGTGCTGTGCYGTTAAAAGTCACAACATTGTGGGCTAGATTCTATAGTTTAATGGAGCAGCCCTAACTGCCAGTCCAGAGTGGAGTTGCTAGTTTTGCTGATCTGTTGAGTGTGCTTGATACTAGCATTGGYTGTCTGGTAGTGAAAAGAAGGGGAGTTCCAAAACTGCTCTCTGAACAGATTTTATGCCCTTAAAATTGTCAATCCTAGAAAAAAAWCTTTCTCCTTAAAGCCTTCAACATTAAGATGGGCCCAAGCCYGAAGCCTTTCCTAGAACAAGATCAAATGGCCTGGTTCTGGTGCTCTTATTAGCGCTGGKTATTTTCCTCTGCATTGATTAAAGACTGTAAATTCAGTGAGATTGCTTGGGAAATGAGTTAATTAATGAGAAAAGGTTTCAGGATTTGACACTTTTGTAGGAATGTCATGGACTTAATGGGATTATTGACCAGGGGAAGAGGTTGCAGGACCTCACCATAAGTAGTTTATGTAAAAGAATCCATTTAACTTGCCTCTGAAATGAAACCACTGAAACGATTAGCCTTTCTGCGATCTGCTTCTTGCTCCGGTCAGGTACCATCTCATTTTCTGCAGCAACAGTGTAGCAGCATTATTCCTAGTATTTTTCTGCCTAACGCAGAGTGCTGTTAATTCCTGTAATGGACAAACTTCCAGTTTACCTTTAGCTCTGGCAATGATGCAGCTAAAGTTTGGGATGCTTTGTATTGTTTTATTTCTGTTATGGTCACCACAGTAAATTAATGGGCACATAGAAAAGGGTTTCATTGGGGAGCATAAGTGTGTGGGGGAGGCATTGGTGGAAAATTTGCTTGTGGATGGATTGTGGTGTTGGACTTTTTCCTATATTCTCTCACAGAGATTGGTTACCTTTTTTAATATAATAAAGAAAGAAATGGTTAAATACATCACAGTTTTGCCAATAATAGGTGTTGGTATATAAGTCTAACTGGCAGTCACACTGCCCAGGTTATTGATTTTACTGTCTAATGGCTGAAAGAGATGTTATCTTGATTAATTAGAAGTCAAAACCAAATGCATCTTGCTTCTATTAGATCTTCTGGCATTTGCTTTCTTTTTTTTCTCCCCTCACCAATGTTGTTATACATGTACCTTTAAAATGTTTTAAACTGAAAAGCTATCAAGGTCAGCAGTATACAAGTGCTAGCGACTTTATTTCAGCTGTCAATGAGTCCTTAAAGCATACTCAGATTTTGGTGGTGGAAGGGTACTCTTTTAAAGCATATGGAATGCTAACAAATGAAAATTATCCAGTAGGATACTCTACTTTTACTGTTCTTGAAGTAACTTATCTCTTCATTATTCTGTTGGGCAGCAATGCTATTTAAGAATTACTTTCTTTACATATTTACTGACAGTTATGCAGGAAAAAATAATTATCTCTTTTAAAGTATTTAGTATTCTGTAGAGGTGCTTAATACTTACTGAGAATAAGCTTTAATGTGACCATTGTGACACTTAAATATAAAGTTGAATCACCTACCTGAATTATGACCAGTAAAAATAGACAATAGGAAGAAGAAAAAAAAGTCTGGAGTCAGACAGCAATAAGCAAAACTTTTAGAATTATATTATATCTTATCAATAATCACCTCTCGGTGTTTTATGTGCTTTCAGAATACCAAGCACCATAATAATAATAACAACAACAATAACATTATAAACAATTTRCATTTCACAGAATTCACCTTACTCACGAGTAGTCATTTGTTTTCACTGGAGTTACATTTGTGTGTTTAATATGAGCATGATCTAAAACTAAAATTACAAAACATACAGTAGTATAATATATTGCATATACTGCTGAGAATCAAAATGAAATTGTCATGTTTGCATTTTGTCATTTTAGAAGAGATCCTTGTTATCACAGCTGTTTTGATRCTGAAAATACTGAAAATGCTACAAAAATACATGGGCCATGCTGCATATCTATTCGAAATGCTGGGAATCCTATAATTGCGGTAGCTTTCTGACCATAATAGTGCATAACATATAATAGAAAAACACAAAGCAGTGTCACGAACTTTGCTGCATCATCTTCTGAGCAGATGGCTTATGTGACTTGTTTCTTCTTACTTTGTCCGTAAGATTTTAGCATGTAGTTAATCCATTTATCGGGATCTCTATTTTCTCCTCTAGGTCTTGTTGTCATGAAAGAATAGTGTCTAAAGAAAGATGGCCTCCAGCACTGCACAATTTATAGGTATGGAGTGGTTTAAGTAGCCAATTTGTAAAGCTTCAGACTCAATTTATGTTCTGTTTTTCCCATGGAGTTTACCTAGAAAAAATATAAAGTGCACAAGACTCCTATTGAACTACCACCTGCACTTTCCTTGGCAACTTGGTGCTTACAAAAACACAGAAGAGCCTGTTCAGTCCAAGCAAGCAACCGCAAGTGTTTTCTGAAATAAGAACTACAAATATGCTCTAGAAGGGACAGGATGTAAATCAAGGCAGCACCATAGTCATTTTAATTGGCATTCTTGCCATTTATGTGGGTCCAYGCTACTACTTACTGTGCTGTTGAATAAAATGAGAAGTTACCACAGCAACTGCGACGTCCATGGTCATTTTTGACTGTAGGCCTGCTGAAATATTGACCTCAATTTTATTTACTTGAAATTCACAGTACARTTTAAGTAAATTTATTGCAGCTGATAGCTGTCAGATTGAGTGCATTGGATAGGAGGAAGTTTCAGTAGTAGCAAGGTTAGCTATCTTGTGTTGTACTGCCACCAATGTCCTTTGCCTTGCATCTGAAGGAGTTTCATCCAGCCAGGAGTACAATTCAATATTTATTTCTCTGTTGGTGACTATGTGTGAGGGGTTGCCTGCTAGTACCAGTTTTAATGCTGAATCCTGTTCTGTAAAAGCTGGACTGAAATAGGTTCTATGTCAGCTGTATGTGGTGTACGGACGTGATTGTTCCCATCTGTAAGAGCCACTGCTTCCTTGCCCCATCACCAGCCACCACACCCACCACAGACAAGAAACTGAACTGAAGGGTAGAAGGGTGATACTGAGGAGTGCATTGCTGGGTTGGTGCTATGATCGCTGTTATTTTTATTACTCTGGCAGCTGTGCAAATGCAACCACAATCTGAGAAGAATTGACAGGTTTTGTCACAGTTTAGGTGTTCCTCAATCTATTTTTTAAAGCAAGAAGCAAATACCTCACAATTTTTTAAAGTCTTTATGGTTGCAAACAAAACAATGAAAAAGGGAACAGAGTAACTGATACAGTGGCTAGGGACTAGTCAGTGCACAAGGGTTTACCCCAGCTCACGTTACAGCCCAGCATCCCGGAGGCCCCGGAGAGGTGGGCATCCAGGGCATGGGACTGACCGCTTTCGTGTGGTCCCGCGCTCTGCTGGAGGTGAGAATGCCGCTTTGCCCACGTCCTTTCTTTTGCTCCCGTGTTTTCCCTCCTCTCCAGGGCGTCCCCTTCCGCCACCGCAGCACTTCTGCTGGTGCCTTCCAGCGCTCCGAAAGAACATATTCTGTGAGCGATGTCACCCTCCATTTGCGGCACAGGGGAAAATAAAAGCTGTAAAGTATTGGTTCAGGAAGTTTACATGAGGAAAACATGAAGTCTTTCTTTTGAGCCGTGGAATTGCTGTCAGTGGCGTGCCTCAGCTGTTAAGAAGGGCCCAGCTAATGCAGTCAGGTTTRCTCTGTCCGCCGCGGCTTTGAGTGACAGGTATGGCCAGTGCACATCCCCTGAAAACTAGCATCAGGGAATGACATACAGTTTGATAACATAAGATGCTTAGGTTTTTTGGCTCAAGTGAGATGTTCAGAGCTAATAGCCCTGTGAGCAGAGTTTCAGCTGTGATCTGTACCTTGAGATATCGGTTGTGTCTGGCTCAGGAAAAGGGGGAAAGAATGAAAGCTTATTTCTAGAAAGGTTTCCGATGAGCAGCATTTGT
This sequence comes from Rhea americana, assembly GCF_003343005.1. NCBI lineage: Eukaryota > Metazoa > Chordata > Aves > Rheiformes > Rheidae > Rhea > Rhea americana. The sequence goes on from NW_028186490.1 coordinate 3,454,724, forward strand.
CATTGAAGGGGAAGATGGGTATAATTAGCTTGTCAGTCTAGTTTGGGCTGAGCTGGCTTTCTGTGGTAAGAAAGATGGACTAACTGCCAGAATAGCTGACAGGCAGTCGATAATGCAGCAATTAATGTCATAAATAATTCTGGAACCAATTATATCAAAATGGACTCCAAGCTTTAAAAAGGAACAGAATTCCCTTATTCTTCCTGCTAACAGCAAGAAGCAGCTTTCATTTTTCTCTGTAATTACTTTTCATTGTATATAGCAATAAAGTAGGGCTTTTTTGTCCATATTTAAAACTTGTCTCTCTCGCCTTCCCCCTCCTCCGAAACCCTCTTTACCCCATAGGACAAGGTTGTTACAGTAGATCGTCACTRAGGTGAATGTGTTATCTTTTCACATAGCAGTTACATGATAATTCCTGCTGCACCTAAATGATTAAGAGCCAAGTTTTCTCAAATGTCATAAGCAATGACAGCAGAAAGCAGCAAACAATGGCATTTYGAAATAAAGACATTTGTGAAATAAATTGATTTGTCTTATTATTTTAAAGGTTGCTCTGACTTTGCTTACACTGAACTTATTGATTTTTTCCTCCCCTCTTCCTGTACGGTTACAGCCATGGAATTGGAGCCAAGCTATTCCCTTTACGCTGCAACCACCACTGAGAACAGCCATGCGAGCTAATGGGCACGCCGTGACCCTTGCAGGAGACGGTGGGTTACAAACCTTCTCCGAAGCGATACTCTCCTCAGCTGTTTCTCCATGCTCTGCAGTACACATGTAGATAACACACAGCCTGCACTGGCAGRAATCCCACACAGCGCTGCTTTTGCTAATGGGCTTTTCTGTAGCCTCATCTGCTGTTTTAAAAAAATGGACTGTGGAAGAAGCAAATTACTGTAGCATTTGTTCACAGCTTTGTTCAGAGCCTGACAAACGTTTCCAACTTTTCAACTATGGTGGCATTTACTCCTGGGAGGTTGGGGAAAACAGTTCATGAAGTTCCCACTGTTTTAAAACCAGAAACATCTGTTGGTGTCACATGCAGTTTGTTGGCTGGGTCCAGGAGTAAAGAAATCCTGCAGCTGATCAGCTCTTTCCTTAGCAGTAGGTGTCAGTATGGTGAGTGGTAATTACAGCAGAGAGTTTTAGAGAACATACCAAAATTAGGCCAGCTAACAGAAGCATAAATACTAACATTTACCATGCTTAAAACCAGAAACATGTCCGCTGTGCCTGTACATTGTTTCAGACTACGACAACAGAGGCATAACCGCTTTAATCAAACTTTCAGGGAACAAAGGGCTTTCAGATTTTGGATATACAGCTCACTGCTCCGCTAGGAAGAAGGAGCAACGCGCGATGCRTAGAGCGCAGGCACAGACCGGTTTGGAGCCCAGAGACCTTGGTGCCGTTCCAAGCCGTGCTCCCGGGAGGCAGSAAAGCAGTGTGTCCTTCGTCTCAGTTTCTCCACGCAAGAAGCAYGGCGAACACTCACCTCACAGCGACAGCGTGCGTATGAACGCATTTCAGCTTCTGAGCACCTGGAGATCCTCTGAAGGAAAGGGCAATGGAAATTCAGTATTGTTGAGGACAAAGACCATCTGGTTCACATCTCATTAAGAGCTATATCCTGTTCCTACTCTGCAGCCCAGCAAGGCCTGAGAGCAAGGAGCTATGTTTAAATAATAAAACCTCAGTGAAACTATAGAGTGGGTAAATTAAGCTCAGTTTTGGCCCAAAAGACTCATCTTTTTGCACCTTACAAGTTACAGTGCCCCAGCTGCAAAGGGCAGGAGCAAGACTGGCAGAATCTGTGAGGGCCAGGTCGTTCTGCGCCCTTCCAGTGGCCCCACAGTTGACACTTTCTTCACCGTTTCTGCACTTCTTGTGATAGTGCCTCGCTATTGTCAGGGCCCAGCTTGTGCCTTATTTATGCCCTTTCTCTTCAATGAAAATGAGGTTTTGATGCTTTCCTTGCATTCGTAAAAAGAAGTCCGAGCAGAAGGGTGACATCAGACAGATTTAGCCTGAAAAAGGATGAAGAGYGGTGTGGCAAGCATCATCACAGTTTTGTCTGCACATTGCCTGTTGACATCCATTTTGGGTAAGTCCTGTYCTGTGGTCAAGTGGGCTTTATAAATTATAAGCAAACCAAGTGATTTAGCATGGAATGGTTGGTATTAAGAGACCTTAGTTTACCCATCATCACCTATGAAACTGCCTTTTTTTCCCCCTGAGCATTCAGCTTTTCTATTCTAGCTGCCAATACCACTGATGCTACTGCAGGAAAACTACGGCTAAGTGAGCACCTATTATGCTTAAAACAAGTAACAGCTTTCCAATTGGCTGGGAAGGTGAATTATCAAAGAGCAGTGAATATTGGCTAAGACTTCCAGTGTTGCCACTTGTACTTCTAGCAAATACAGGGAATGTGTTTGTTAAATAGTTTTAAATAATAATTTTTTTCAGGTATATTTTAATAGTTCCTACAGAGAGAAGTAAACACCTCATAAGGCATTTTGTAGTCCTCAAAGGCAAATACAGGATAAACTAATGACACCACTTACGTAGATATTGYTTCTGCTCTAGCCTCTAAATGCTTGAAAATAGCTCTTTGTAAAGGTGAAGTACAAAATCCAAYGACTTTAACACTTTGGTTTAGCTCAAGATGGGAGATATTACCTGGTTTTAGTCTGTGTGTGTCAGGGTGTTAGGTGTTTTAATCTGTTACCCGAAGTTTCACACTAACATTCCCAAGCTCTTATAGCTATTTACTACTGAGAGCATTGAAATTGCACATACTAATTATAACTTAGGGAATTCGGGCTGATAATACAATAATGACTGGGCTTTCCATCATGAACTAGTATGAGCTCTCATTTGGATTAACCTTGGAGCATTCAAAAATGTCCTGTGTCTGAAACACAAATGCAGCAGCAGTGTTAGTGGAGTTACACAGCACAGAGGAATACAGTAAGTTTCATGTTTAGGTAACTCAGCATAAATAAATGGCTGAGTTACCTAAATGTGTGTATTTTTAAACAAACTCCCTCTTTTTCCTTTAGGTCTAATTAGCTGCTACTCACATCAGAGCTGGGCTTCCTCGAGCTTTTACCTTAAACCCTCYTTTGTTGCATCACCTTTAGCATCATTTACTTAGATCTGAATGGTCAGAAAGGCTGAGCGTGCCCAGCTAAATATAGCTTTTCTGTAGAACTCAGCTCCCTATCATGCAACTAATTAAGAAGCCGGGCTGATGGCGGGCAGAAGGATGGAGTGGAAAGGAGGGGAAAAAAACAAACAAAAATCGTACAAGTTCAGCAAATCTAATTCTTTGAAATCTGGTTGGAGGTATTGCAGACCTTGATGCTGGGGGTTTGAAAACCTGGCATTCATTAGGTGCCTAAATGAGAACTGCGGACCTGCAATATTACTGTCATTAGAGCTTAAGCTCCGAGGGCGTGGACTCTTCGTGTGAGTTTGTGCAGCACTGTTTCTGAAGGGATCTTCTGAGTGGCTTTAATCGAAACAGTAAATAATAATAGTATGAGTGCACAGGATATGAGGTTCTCCCTAGCACTTTTGTTACCGAGAGAAGTGTTTTATCTTCTACAGTGTCTCCAGCAACCAGACTAACATACGTGCAGTTTTAAAGCGTCTATCATAACTGATCGCTTTGGTAGATAGCTCTGCTTAAGAATGTTTTAGTTCTTGGCATATTTTTTTTCTTTACTTTTTAAAATCTTTTTAGAGCAGTTCTTGAAATTGCAGGAAACATCAAGGAGAAAAGGGAATACAGAACAGGTTAATAGAATACTAGTTACTAATTATAGCAAAGGCCAGCATGTGCCATGATGTGAGCAGGCCTATGGATCTACCTGTGGCTACAAAGAGGAGGAAAATAAATCTTGCCAAGGGAAAAAGAAGTGAGACAGATGTGCGCTTTACCATAGTTGAATTGGCTTACTTATGTGTAGAGACTGCTGTTTGTTAAAGTATGAGGCTTTCTATCAACTAAGTTATTGGTGACAATCCTAGCACTTCRGTTGATGCTGGGAATCTAAGTTCAGTGGAAAGAAAGAGGATTCATATTATGCAATGCTGCAATTTGTTTTATTTTGTAAGAACTGTTAAGAGGATGGACATCCAGGCTGTTCCTCTCACAGTATTACCAAACCTCAAAAAACTGTGCTCTCAGAGTTAATTTTCAGTTTGTATTGGCTTTGATTTTCTTTGTTGTTGAGAAAAAGCTTAAAAAATAACCAGTCCTGTGCCACTCTGTCATAGTCCTTATGCTCATACAGAAATTATGCATTTTTAATGTTTTGATTTTTGAGGAAGAATAATTCATCATAATTTCAAGTCTTGGGATCAGCAGTCGTGCATTTCTGTGGATAAGCAATAATGCCAGCTTAGCTGTGATATGTGAATATCTAAGACCTCACCAGACAGTGTGGCTGGGGAGTCTGCTACCCTGAGGTAAAACCCGAGTGCAAAGCTATGCTGGGACTCAGGGAGCTCATACCTTCCAGAACTGAGTGAAGACAGGTAGCACAGTCAAGTGATATACAAAGAAGTGCAAGAGAGCAGTGCTAAGACTGTCTTTTCTCACAAAAAAGTAGAAGCTGATGATAATATAGTGCTAGCTACCTTTCTGTCAGGAGATGTAAAGCTTGCATACTGTTCCTTTAAATGGATGAACAGTAAAGTCACTGGAAGATTTAGGGCACCATAAGAATGTAATGATGTTATCTCCTCGGGTTCCTCTTTAGGGTGGAGGTAGAAGGGTGCTAAGTTACTATCCAGATTATTCAAGCTTTTTCATTCCAGTGACTTTTGCAGGATTAATGCAGGTATCGAGTAATAAATTTGAATTTCACTTGTGCTTTCTCCAGAGGTGTATTTTTTTATTGGCAGACACCAGGTGAGGTTAATTGCTCCTGATCCAACATTATCTGTGTTAAGTTTTCTCARTATCTCCTCCCATAGATGGAGTTTGGTTTCTTTCCTTTGGTTAATGTGTCAACCACCAATTCACCTCCTCCTCCTCTTGCCTCCCCAGTAACTAACTGTGCTGAAATACATAAGACAATAAGAGAATACACTGTATAATCAAGAATGAAAAATAACATCATCTACCACAGTAAATCATAGCCAAACAACACAATTATAATAGAAATACCTTTCCTATGTCTGATCCACCAGCACATACTTAGTCAGATAACAAATAACTTATTCTTGGAGAGAGTGCCCTGGATTTGATTTATCTCTGAGTGTAAGTAAATATGAAAAGGCTGCCAAATCTGCCTATATAAATCTCAGCTATCTCAAAATGTTGTGCATGAGGGAAGTGAAAAATTAASAAGGTGTTTCTATCCTAATAGGGTATGGAGGCAAAAGGTTCTGCTTTTAATTCTTTTTAGAGATGCTATTTCTCTGATAGATACCTGGGAAGAATTAAAGTGGAGCTGGAAAAAATACACACTTTGTGCCAAATTCTGTTCTTATTTGCGCTGATGTAAATCTGGAGTCGATCTACTGCAGACTCTGGAATTAGTCTGGCTTTGTCCCAGTGTAGCTGACAGCAAACTGAGAGCCTTTCAAATTAAATAATGGTTATATCTCAGCATTGCTAAAGTATTTCATTTTGGTATGGTGGCCATTGTTTTTTGAACAAATGGAGCTAAAATAAATTATCTGAAGATGCTTATATACTGCTGCACAAATGAGAATATAAGGAATACCTGGCCAACATGAAAATCTAAGGGTAAGAAAACAATTTCCTCAAGCACTGTTTGTGGATGTCTATTCTCCTGTGGCAACACCACGCTGCACTTAACTGTCCATTTAGACAGGAAAGAGAGAGGACGCAAGCAGGGCTAGATTTTGCCACTTTAACTCAAGTATTAAGTAGTATCATATTCCAGGTATAAACGCTGTCTTTCTTGCCCTGAAGTACAGCGAGTTGTTCCTTCCAAAACCCACACCATGGGCCTTATACTTCTCTCCCTTAATTCAGCAGACATTGTTACTCAGGGGTTACTGTTGTCTTGCACCATGCTGGTGAAGGTCAGAATTAGGCCCTCTGCCTGCTAAGTAGGTTGGTGAACAGGATGCTCTGCATGACAAAGTGTGTCAATTAGTCTGAAGTACTTGCTGCGCCTTCATCCATTGGGGACCTGGGATTTAAAGGTAGTTTGTTACCTCGGAGGTGGGGGTGTCATCCTACTCAAATTCATTAGATGAAAAGTGAGTATCATCTTACATTACATAAGTCCAGCTGGAATGTACACAATGTCAGCAATATGGAAGAAGAAAACATGTGTTGAATACATCTAGTGTGTCTTGGGTCTCTGAAGGTCACTCCACTGAAGTAATATATAGTGCTAGTACTAGTGGCTCAAGGTCAAGTTAGCTTGCTTTTCATAATGCATAAACCTGAAGCTCACTCAGACACCAATCATCTGACCTAAACCTTGGAACAAATATTTTACTAAGTAAATCAGTGAGCATGCTGGCATTTCTATTAACCTTCAATGCACTGGTGACAGAAAATGAATAATGATAAATAATAACTCAGGCCTATAAATCATGCTTAACATCAGAGGCAAAAAAAA